>NC_083762.1:9990711-10048211 GCF_963514075.1 Conger conger | reverse complement strand
TTCTTAAGCCAATAAGACAGTGCCAACGTGAGAGCTATTTTGGCTATTTTCATACTTTCACTCCATTACATTACATTACTCTACACTTATACAGCTGACGCTTTTATCCCAAGCCACTTACAGTTGACTGGACTAAGCGGGGGACAATCCTCCCTGGAGCTGTGCGGATCTTAACATGGCTACACCGGGGCCTGAAACACCGACCTCCCGGGTCCCAGTCACGTACTTTAGCCGCTACGCAACGGGCTGCCCTCGATGCCCCCACGGGTTTCACAAAATGCATACGTCACTCTCCGACCGCCGTGAAGGGCACTCGGTTCAGAGGGGCAACGATAAACACGGGCGGGTCTCTTTATTATTAATAAAACATTTGTAGCGGTCTATTCATCTCGGCGGTATTGCCGCTCGCTGTCAGGGCTAGGGCGATATTTCCCCCCCGTTTCACGGCGGCTTTTGTCAGTTAGGCTAGTTTATTTCCCCTAAACTTAATGTATTTATCCATTACACTGCGTCACGGGGAACTTTGATTTAGTGTGCGGGGAGCGCGGGTCGCTGGGCTCCGAGGCGGCGGTCTGTCTCGCGTAGCCGACCGAAAGCGCGTTCCCGTCGACCCCCTCGGCAGAGGGGAGGGTTCGCACCTCATGGAGGCTCGCCCAATCCGCAGGTGTTCACAGGTAATTGCTGCTTCGGGTCTCGGGCAGATTCCTTCAGGCCATTGGCTGGTTAAGGACACACACCTCTGGGGGAGAAGGAAGCCCAGGGGCCCTGTTCTCCATTAGGCCCTGAGAGCCGAACCTATTCTCGGCGCGAAAACAAATATACAACACGGCTCCCTCTCCGCCGATCACATGACCTCACCGCAGTCGCGCTGTAACAGCAGCTCCTGAACCGTAGCCCGGTGGAAGCAGACTAAATCACCATGGTTGCACCCACTCCCCTGCGCGGCTCTTGGTACAGATAGCGCGGATGACAAATTGTAAGGAACCGTATAGATTGACTCCATATTTCCTGGCTGGCAACGGAGCCGATGCATCTCGCTGAAAGCACTGCTATTCACGAAGCTCGTTTTTACACAGTCCTTGGCATTCAGTCTGCAAAAGGAAAATAAAGCGACAATTTCTATTCCTTATTCGTGCCGCCGTTGCATCAACTTGGGCTAATGCTCCCCTCGGAAGGCGGGGAATGGCAGTTGTTTGTAGAACGCGCCGTATATGTCTGTATAATTAATGCCAGTTTGGGAATACCGTGGGATCAAGCCCTTCCTGAACGTAATAAGAGAGGCTGAAAGCTCGTAATGAGGGGGATGACAAATTATTGAGGAAGAATGAGAGAGTGAAAGAAAAAAAGAAGGGGAATCTTCAAAGCTCCTTTGTTCAGGGATATAAGCTCGTGAAAAATGTGTGTACATGTTTGTTTGGGTGTAGGTGTGTGCATACACTCACTGAGCACTTTATTAGGAACACCTGTACACCTACTTATTCAAGCCAATCGTGTGGCAGCAGTGCAATGCACACAATCATGAAGATACGGGTCAGGAGCTTCAGTTAATGTTCACATCAACCATCAGAATGGGGAAAAATGTTATCTAAGTGAATTTGACCATGTAATGATTGTTGGTGCCAGACAGGGTGGTTTGAGTACATCAGAAACTGCTGATCTTTGGGTATATGTGTGTGCCTGTATGTGTGTGTGTGTTTGGGTATATGTGTGTGTGTGTGTGTGTGTGTGTTTGGGTACATATATGTGTGTGTGTGTGTGTGTGTGTTTGAGTATAGGTGTGTGTGGTATGTGTGTGTGTGTGTGTGTGTGTGTTTGGGTATATGTGTGTGTGTGTGTGTGTGTTTGGGTATATATGTGTGTGTGTGTGTGTGTGTGTGTGTGTGTTTGGGTATATATGTGTGTGTGTGTATGTGTGTGTGTGTTTGGGTATATATGTGTGTGTGTGTGTGTGTGTGTTTGGGTATATATGTTTGTGTGTGTGTGTGTGTGTGTGTGTGTTTGGGTATATAAGTGTGTGTGTGTGTGTGTGTGTTTGGGTATATAAGTGTGTGTGTGTGTGTGTGTGTGTGTGTGTGTGTGTGTTTGGGTATATAAGTGTGTGTGTGTGTGTGTGTGCGCTGACAGGACCGTGAGTCAGATAAAAGGCTGCAGAGGGGTAGAGACTCAGGGCTGTAATCTGAGTTGCCTGCAGGAGCACAGGCGCCCAGGCTCTGTGGGTCCTGATTATCTGGGCAGATTGATCAGAGCTGAGGCAGGGCGTCTGCAGCACGCTGAGACTGCAGAAGGCATCTTCCATCGCCCCCGTCACCCCTCCACCCCACTGTCCCGGGACCATCTGTCCCTGCCCTCCCGCGCGGCCTTCCTGCGTCCCAGCACCTCAAGCACTCAACCTCACAGTTTTTTCGGGGCCCCGGGGCCAGAGACGCCCCAGGCTTGGGTCGGGACATCGGGAGACAGAGGGAGAGACTGGCGGTCAGGCCCGGCGCGCGTTAATCACGCAGTGAGCGATGGCGGCCACGCCCGTGTCAGCGGAAAGTTCCGGGCTGCGGTCCAGTGCGCTCAGCTCTGTAATGAGCCCCGCGGTCCCCCTAGCCCGGCTCCCCGCTGCCGCTATCTGGATCAAGGTGGCCGGGATTCGGCTGAAGGCCGCTCTGGAGCTCAAACTGCCACCGCGCGGTCGGTGCTGTGGCCTTGAGCCAAACGTCCCCTCCCTCTCCCTTCCCCTCCCCCCCCGTCCCAACGCAGACTGGGCCACAGCGGTCCTGTGCCGGCGTCCGGTGCCGGCTGACCTGGGCTCCTGTTTCTGAGATCCCAGGGTAAACGACACGAGGCACCGCTCCCCTGTGGGTCTGAGTGGGCCTGGCAGCCTTCCACAGCAAACCACAGCAAAACCCCATTAACTCCAGCAGGCTCTCACTTCAGACTGAATTAACTCACATAATCACAGCTGGCTGCTGTAAAACTCTGCTAAAAGCCCCCCGAAAAAGGTAAGCCACTTGGGCAAAAATTTGATGAGGATTTCTCTTTTTGCGAAATTATTGGACTTTTTTGATATATCTGAGTGCTATTAGTTTGCTTACAAGTGAATTCACATGGCTGAAAATAGCATAGTATTCCCAAATATGATAGTTCCTGGACAACATTCAATCTCTCTCCGTCTCTCTCACTCTCTCTTCATGTCTCCGTTTCTTTCTCTCTCTCTTCCTCTCCCTCTCTCTCACTGAAGAGGAGGATTTAGCTCTCTCTGTCTCCGTTTCTTTCTCTCTCTCTCTTCCTCTCTCTGTCCCTCTCACTGAAGAGGAGGATTTCGCATACAGCCGACGCCGTTTAGGGAAAATCTGCCTTCTTCCGACAAGTGCATTGTAGCCTGCAGTTTTCTGCTCGGAATACAAAGAGACGTTTATCACTGCGGCTGGCCGACGGAGAGCCGCTCCTTCACTGCGGCAGAGCGAGTCACTCCATTAACCCCACCCTGCGACCACCAGCCGGCCCCGGAGAAAACACCGTCTCCTACCTTGAGGAACAAAAGGCAGACTGTTCCGTATCAGATCCTCCCCAGTCATTTCTGCGAGGTGTTTTGATGCGCGCGCGGTGTATTTTGGTCACCCTATCTCAGTATCTTTGTTTTCCTTCGCCGCGTTACAAATGAAACTAAATTAGCCGGAGTAAACCCCCGTCATCTACGGATGAGACCTGCCCTTCTGTTCTAATTAAAACGGTAACAAAAGGTTACTACCCTGGGCAGTTGGCATTTCCATATCCTGCTCGAGCTCATGTATATTCAGTCAGGGTAATTTATTTTCTTTAACGCTGATTCATTCCGAATGCAGATCCTCTCTTAGAGGAACGGGAACATACGGCAAACCGGACGGAGCAGTGCGCTAGGTGACAGGTAGACCGTGTGAGCCCGCGTTACCTGAGCGACAGAACAAGGGCACAAGGACAGGTTGAGGACACCTGGGATTGATACCCCAGCTCCTGGAGCCCCTTAACTAATCAGCCTCCTCACCTCCCTCTCCTCTCCCCGCTCCCGTGCAGATGTGCACCGCTTATTAAAATTCACATCTTCCAGGAGGGAAACCAAGGCAGATAATAAGTGAAGCCAGGGTGGATTATCAGCTATTGATGAAATATTATAACAATGCAAAAAGATGGAGGTCAGTATGTCCCTCTGGGCCTAAGAGAGTCACTCCAGCTCTCCCCTGGAGGCTAGTCTGGCTGCTGATGCTACAACACTAACAGAACCTCTTTACCTCCCCTCCCAACGCACCGACCCCACACCAGTCCACCCCCAATAACCCATTTCTCCATCAGGGAACATTCTGTCCCAGATTTAAGCAATCTCGGCATGATGAAGCACGTCACACATGCATTGTGTATGTTGATTGAGTTTTTTTTTCCCTCCTTCTTCTTCTCCTTCTTCAACTTCCCCCTGTCAGACTTCTCTATTTACTATCCCGGTTCTTTTCTATTTTTTTGTATGGAAAGGACTGAATTCAATCACTTCAACCGCTGGGCAGCCAATTAACCTTTATGATTTCAGAGCCTCCCTCTCAGCCCCTCAAAAAAGAGGATAAAAATCAATGGAAGAGCCTGGCTGTTAAGTTTAATGGCAGGCTGGAAATCACCAGAATGGCTTTTTTAATGATGCAGCTCCCTGCATGTAAAGCCAATAAAAGTACACACTGGCCTAGAACAGGCTGGCACTGGCAAGGTGTACAGAGATTACAGGAAAGACTGCTAGAAACTACCACATAACTGCCACAAATAATGCTGCTACTACTAGTAACCACTACTACTATTACTACTACTAATAATGATAATAATAATAGCTATACTTCTAACAACAACAACAACAATAATAATAATACATATTAAGACACTAAATTGCATTGTCTTACACACTTACATTGTAAAATTACAAAAATACCCATGTCATACAACAGCACATCTTGGAATATATTTGATGTGGTATGGCACATGCATCTGTATTAAACCTATATATGCAGAAGTAAACAATAAGAAAAAGAAGAACACAGAAATGAATAACCCTCCATTCAGGCTAGATTGTGAAGTTCCTGCGCATACTTTTCTTTGCAGGTCAAGCTAGAATTCACTGTTAACCTGTTTGTGTCACATGTTTATGGCTAGACTCAATTGTGTCATACTTAAGCCTTATGTACATTCAAGCGTCGGTGTCAACAAAGTACTTAACTGGCTACTTTAGACTGACCGTCACGGCTGAGTGCCTTGAGCCCAGAAGTAATGGGAAAATTAATGGTACACACTGTAGAAAGGAGAGAGATTTTCACTGCCTATATAATGATAGACTGTTGGAATGTCTATATAAGCTGTTGCTGCAGGTGAAGTTAAAAAAAACCTGACAACACTATAAATAGCAATGCTGTGCGAGTTTCATTTGGGCAGCAGAGCTGTATTCCTAGAAAATTAACTGTGGGTAAAAAAAAAAAACTGCACAATTTGCTGTTTGTTTTCTCAGTTGAATGAATAAATAACTAGCAGAGGGGTTGTATTGAAAATGGTTGTGAGCCAAATGCACAAACGGATGTCAATCGGACATTTGCCGAAAAGACGATTTTTGTCCCGGAGCGATTTGCTGAGGCTGCTGGCCCTCTCCCAACTCCACTCCGCAAGCCTGATTGGCTGACGAGCCCCAGTGGTTTGCCTGTCCTGACTGACACGTGCCCCCTCGCTCCCCACAGCTGGCGGCTCACCCCAGTGTTACCTCCAGGAGGGGGGTGTTCCCCAGCTGCAGCAGGGGCATGCTGGGTGCCAGAGTAAGCCCCCCCCCCTCCCGGGGCAGGCCCCGAACTGCAGCTGAGCCGATGACGGGCACCGCTGAGCCCCAGGCTACGCGCCTCCGCCATTTCCCCCCCCCCCCCGCCCCCCCTCCGCTCCGCCTCAGGGTGCTACTCCCCCGCTACACATAAGGGCATTTAATGCCACAGCCCAGCGTGGGCCCTGCAGTGGGCACAAGGGGCCGGGGAAATCCAATTACGGGCGGCCGCACGGGCGCACACCACGCCAGGCCCGGGCCTCTCCTCCGCTCCCACGCCCCCCCCGCCGCCGCGGCCGTGTCCGACAAATCTGCAAAGACGTGTGAGCGTCGGCCCGTCTTTCGGCTTCATTAGCTTCCCCCCAGCACACCGGGCGAGGGAAAAAGGTGCCGGGAGAAGCTCTGCGGCTGGGGACGATCCTCCTCTTGCCGCAGCGAGGGCTGGTGGGAGAGGCGGGCGCGGGGGTCTAGCGGGCGGCAGGGCCTCTCTCCGCAGCAGTGATCGAGCACAGCGGGCCTTTTCATTTGCGGATAAGCTTCAGCCTCTGAGAGACGCAGCGCGGCGCGGCCAACAAAACGGCCTCTGTTAATTAAGAAAATAAAACACCCTCACATATCCTCCGTATTAGCCGCGCGTTCTTTTATTCCCTTTCACATTTTTTTCCCGCCGGCCGGGCGCGGAATTCTCCCTCTTTTCATCTCCACCTGGGAGACGCAGCCTGTTGAAGTAATAACAATGGAAAAAAAAACCTTTCTCGGTGCGCAAAAAAAAAAGAAAAAAAAAAGGGTCAAAACAATCTCACACTGTGTTTCTGTGCTTAGCTGGCTGTGGAGCGGAGTCGTTTCGGATCTCTCAGTGGCTGCGGCTCCACCTGGCTGGGGGTTGCCGGGAGACTGCCCGCCCGCTGCAGCTGTGCGTCCGACAGTAGTTCCCCGCCCTCCCCGGGGACCCCGGGGCTACTGCGGCTTCTGCCTGCGCGGGCAGCTGCCCGACGTTCGCCATCTCGCATTGTCCTACTTCCATAGATTGTTAAAGACGCAGGAAAGGAGAGAAAAATTACAGGATGAAATGGAGGGGAGGGGAGAGGAGGGGAGGGGAGGGAGGGCAGGCGAAAAAGAATGTGGCTGTGTGCGCTACGAGATAAAACGGAATATAAAACACATAGGCCAACTCGGATCGCACATTCCGGGCCTGAACGAGGAGGCACAATGCATTAATTATGCAGCGACTCCATGCGAACAGGCAGCATCATGTGAGGAGGAGAATGTCTGGAGATGTTAGCATTCCTCCGGTGCGGCTTGGAGCCCAGCTGTCAGAGGAAGATGCATTGATTTGTGGAGCTCTGGTTACACGATGTGTCCAGGCGGGGTTTTTCGGCAGATAGACACCGGGGGTATTTGCATTCGTTTCGACGGAGTTTAAGAAAAACTGATTTATAGTTGCACCGTGTCGGGAAACCACTGGACGTGTGAATTGGCTATAAAGGATCGAAAACAATCCCCTTTTCCCCCAAATCCATGAAATTTCAGAGACAAGTGCACCTTCCCTTACAATTTTTCATCCTGTAATTCCATCCATATCAAAGTGACAGGATGGTACACTAGTCATATTTATCAACTGACAGGTATGTATACATGTAGATGTGTACTACTGTAACCCTTAAAGGTGTACGATCATAAATATGTGACTAGAATGTAAATGTAATATTCTAATGCAAGCAATGTTGCAGTTGAAAGCCACAGAGTTGACTTTTGCATAAAAAAACATTTTTTTTTAAAACCTACTCTTTAAAGCATTAAAATGAGGTCATTTTGTGACATTTTGTTTTCTACTGCAGTGCACACATACACACAATTATGTGCTTTCAGCTCGACTATTTTAATACTATACAGCATATAGAAATAATTTGACTGATGAGTGATAAAGACTGCATGTCTGTATCTGTTTGTCATATCTGATTATCATTAGTGAGGATCCTAGATACCCAGCCCTGGTATAATGGGATTTTTTGAATAGGACTGATTGCAGTTCTTTAAAATGCACACTATTTGTTTGATATTATGTAAGTAGCAGCATGCCGATTCTGAATGTTTCAGATTGTTTAGATTGCATATTTCCCCCAAAGAGACTTGGACGGTACGGACTAAAATAGGTCATATGCGGATTATTTAATTATTTAATGTGTCACGGCACATTAGCTTATGCTCCAACGACGGGATGTTGACTCGAAAGGAAAGGAAAAAAAAAAATACCCAACAAAATAATAATAAAAATAAAATATGCTGAAACGGGCCCTTCATAGACTTCCCTGGAGAAGGAGGACCCAGGAGATTGGAAAGCGGTACTTCAGCAATGCGTCTCCCTTGTGTCATTTCATCATTGATGAGTGCTCTTCCCCCGGCCCATACCCCTGCCTAAACGGCACCTTTCGTCGCAGATACAATTTACAGCCTTCTTTGTCCCGGTTCTTCATTCGTAGTCCGAGGGCTTTAGCAGCAAAATGCCCGCGTAGCTCTGCCGGGCTTGTAAACAGCAGAAGAACGTGTCGGCGGCGTATTTCAGGATTTCCACGACGAGGAGAATCGGAAAGAAGATTTCTCGGCGAGGGTGAGAGCGTGCTTGGGCAGCCACTCTCGAGCGTCCGTCTGTTTGTGCCGCGGTGCACGCCCTGCTGGAATGTCTTCCTCTGTGGTAATCTGCGTTTAATGAATCCCAGAGGAATCAAACCCCCGCTTCTGATGCCCTGTCCCGACTCCCACTGCCGTTGGCTCCCAGCAGAACGGCAGGGTCCTCTCAGTGTTGTGGCTGTGCGCCTTCCTTGTGGCTGTTTGCTGGCAGTTGTTGCCAGCTCCTACATCACCCTCCCGGGGGAACCGTGTCCTCTCTGCTTCTCAAACGTGGCGGAGTAGAGTCCAGAGAGAGCTCCAGGCTACAGGAGATATCTGCGGTGGCGTACAGATCACCCGACATTTGATCGCATAATGTGGCTTCAGCCCAGTTCAGACCAAAGATTTGCAACACAAAGACACCGTTTTAGGATGTTACGGAGAAGAGTTGCAACTACCTGTCTCGGAATTTCTGATGCCAGTGCTTGGCGTTGCCGGCGATTCAAGTTGTGTAATCGCAAGGTAGCGAAATTTATGATACTGTCAGAGTCAGTTGTAGCTTGTCTCGTTGCAAATCTTTTGTAAACCCCCAAACCCCAAACCCACCACAAGAGGTACCCATGGTCCCTCCCTCTATGGACAGCTGCATGCAAGCATAGCTGAGTTTGCTGCCATGAGCTGAGCACAACCGACAAACCCGTGTACCACCATGACAGTGAGTTGTGTTCTCTACTACATCACAGAGCAGCCCATTGGCCCGTGCTGCTATTGTTGTATATCAACTGATGCCAGTGTGATTTATAAGAAAAACTTGCAAGCGCTTTCAACTGGAGCAGCAACACAGCTGTTAAATAGATAGTGCTTGTACCCATTTAAAATACCCTGCATTGTTCGTCAACATTGCTTCAGCGATTCATTCTTTTAACCGGGATTCACCTCGTAACATCCACGACGTCAGTAACGGAGGCGCTCCAGAATTTTCCGTGATTTACTGTCGGCTTTTACGTTAATTAATTAAAGTAGCCCTCGCAAAATAAAAAGGCAGGATAGTGTTGACCACAAATAGGAGTTACCCTGTCGGCTAGCATTACCTTTTAGAGAACCGCTGTGTGGCTTCTTTGAAGCGATTAGCTGTCAGACACGCTCACCACTGCCGAACGGTTGAGATCCGCGAGTCGCTCCCTGATAAATTGACTGGTACTAATGTAAAGAAATGGAAGCAGCTTGACAGAACACTTGATTTACCACGCGTAAGACATCTTTCGCGAGGCCACGAGTTACTGTAATTTCCCCGCTAATTAATATTTAAATACGAGGAGACGAGGGAGTCTCGCGGAGCCAGGCGAGGAGACAGATGTTTCTGCAAGGTGCCGTGTCGGAGTGTGTCAGAAAGTCGGAGTCAGGTGAGGGGAGAGAACGTTCCGGATAATGGCAGGATAGAAGCGCCGGGGCGTTGGCTTTATTGGCCTTGCCGGAGTATGTGAGGGGAATGGAGGACTGTCCGGCACGGCAAGGGTTGCTCCTTCACTGTTTGCCGAACAAAAGACAATCTCGCTCTGTCTTGCGCTCCCTGTTGACTCGGTGCTTTGAGCACAGGCCTGATTTATGACAGGGAGAAATGAATGGCCTGGCCGGGGGATGAGGCCGAGCTCAGCCGCTCCCTGGTGGGTTATGGAGGGCTCTCTTCCTGTATGGCCCGTCTCAGGCCATGCGGAAGCAGAGGCATCAATCCACTGCAGCCTGACCTTTCCTTCTGATTCCAGACTGAATGTCCTATCATTTCTTCACTGACCCCCGGAGCAGGAATGATGGCATTTTCTTTCAGACGGGCTCTTCTGAGGCTGCACCAGTGACCGCCGATGCTGTTTCTGTTCTTACGGAGCTACAGTGTCAGGCCCTGTGTCCCTCCCCCATTCCGCACCCCAACGCCAGGTCCCACAGCAAAACCCTGACCGTTGAGTGGCAGCGAAAGAGTTCTGTCAGAGTGAAAACCTCGTCGAGGTGATGCGGGCGTATGTCCTCCGCGGGGTGAGGGATTACCGCAGCGTCGGCGTGGCGCTCCTTCCCGGCCCCGTTCTGGCTCTTCCCAAAGAGCAGGGGGAAATCAAGGGAACGGAACGGGCTGCAATAATGCGTGCCCTTTTCCGCTCTGCATCCGGGTGTTTGCTCTTCGCACAGATAGGCGCCCGACACTTTGTTTCAGCCACCGGATGCACCACAGGGAGGAAAGCAAGAACACACGGGCAGGCAAAGAGCACGCCTTGCAAGCAAAGCTCCGGCCTTTGAGGAAACAGAAACCGTGTTTTATGCCCCCGTTTCTAAAGTGAGGAAGTGTCAGTTCTGTGTGTGTGCGCGTGCGTGTGTGTGTGTGTGTGTGTGTGAGAGACAGAGACAGAGAGATAGAGAGGGAGAGAAGGAGAGAAATCCGGGAAAAATCCAGAAAAACAGAAGACAATAACTTTGTTGTTTTGTTTTGCTGTATATAAAGTCCCTGTCATTATTCTATGAGAGCTCTTGTAGGCCATGATGGATGGTCTTTCCTATGTGCAAGCAATTTCATTTATTTTATTGATAGATGTTGAATACTGAAGGATTGTTACCATAGGATCATCACATGACATAGCAAATAAACTCCAGATTATACATATGGGTTTCAAACAATATCTTGAGTATTCAATTGCATTAAATGAATTCTGAATGAGTGGAATGCACAGAATCAAATATTCCTTGAATGTGGGGAATCATTTTAAGGCAGGAAATGAACATCAACACTTGTAAAACACGGTTTGTGAGCTCTGCATTATTGAAGACACTTAATCTTAACAGCCGTGACTGGTAGCCCTTTTTTCTAATGTGTAATTTAGTTTTAATACGGCAGATATGTGATGCCATTTTAGAAGTGGCTTTCGGTCATGTAGACCAAAGCCAGCTCCAACGAGAAGTAGTATCTAATCGAGGCAATCCGCTGAAGCACTGAGGATCCCTGCGCTCTTCGAGTTCCCTGCTTCGAGGAAACAACCTTCTCCCCAGTGACCTTCTCTCAGACCCCCCTCCACTTTTACTGGATTACAGTCAAATTTCAACCTAGTAGTTAACAGTTTTCTGGAGGGAAAACCAGCTCCGTTTTCCAAGCCTGTCAATGCAAAAGACCAATAGCTGCCAAGCGAAAAACAACAATTCTGGCAACGGCTCAGAGAATTTCTGGAATCTTTTCCTCAAATTAACCGTTATCCCTGTTGTGTTTAGGGATCCCAGCACCAGCCCTCCACTAATTTACCCCCTTGGATAGATTAAGCAAAACAATGAAAATGCATAAACACGTAAACTGCAGAGGGATTCTAAAAGATGGCATGTGCGGGGAGGAAAAAAAAGCTTTGTAGATGTCTGGCATGAACCGCAACTTTCTTTTAGGAGAATGCTGAAGGAATACCGCAGTGGCCACAGGCCCGGATACCTTATTTTCATCAAAAGAATTAAGGCAGAATATTTCTGTTTGATAATATGCTTGGTTTTTTAGTTAGTGCAGTTAAGGGAGTTGAGCGAACGCAGAGACAGGAGGATGTTCCCCTGCTGATTTGAATTGATGTTATTCCAGGTAACTACAAGCATTGAACATGGTAGACTTTATCAAGGGGTGTGAGATTTAGCATTTGAAGTGGTGATATGTATTATTTGCCAACGCTACATGTATCTGGGCATACATACTTAAAGTGGTCCCCGATGGCCCTCGATTCTTTGAACCCTACTTCTGATTAAAGAACGCCATTTCGTATGCGTCAGCTGTGCTAAGGGACTTCGATTCTCAAGAAATGTTTTTCCCCCTACCATATTGTTTTAGTTTTATGCCTAATTCAAAACCTTTTCCGCTTCTCAGTGGAGCTGAATCGGTAATTGAGCATTAGAGATCGAGATTGGAAACGTTCTCACCGTTGCGATGCTCTTTTCGGTGTTCTATGCCGGTCCCTGGCCCTGATTGGCGAGCTTACGTTCATGATTATTTTCAATGGGCAATCACAGAAAGAGGCGGGGCTTCGGTCGGTGCCATTCAACCGTCAACAGAGTAACACGCTTAATCGCTCCATTTGTTAACATTAGAATCCTTCCTTTTTCAAAAAATGTTTTTTTTTTTTTTTTTTTTTTTTCAGTTCTGTGGCCTGGCATTTTTCATGTCACTTTGTAATGTAGTTACTGAAGGCCTTTTTAGAGCGACATCTGTGCGTTGTGAGCTGTGAGCGGAGGCAGGATGCGCGAGTGCTATGTAAATGACGTTTCGCCCGCTTTCAGACGGGATAGTCATTTACAACTCAATCATTCCCTCTGAGACCCCTGCTGGGATGGGGGAAAAAGGAATATTCATAGAACGTTCCGTGTCCTTCCCGGTATAGCGGGAACCCGTTCACTTCAGAGCACTTCCCCTCATAACCTTTTCCAAGATTGGAATTTCATAGAAATCTGTCAGATGTGCCACCCATTGAAGGCCCGGGATTCATTATTTCCGCATTTCCTTGGAAAGCAAAGGATTGTGGGCGCTTGAAAAGGGAGGAACTGAGGTTTGACAGACGCTGTCTCAAAGAAAATAGATGCAGAGGCAGGTAGCGAGCTAGTCAGTCTCTCTCTCTCTCTGTCTCTCTCTCTCTCGCTCTGTCGAAAGTTGTTAGATTCACTCATGTTTCCATGGTGATAACATTGACAACTCTTGATGAAAAGGCCTTGCGCGTTCACAACGCCTGCTAATTACAGAGAACATTTCAGCCATTTGAACCCTTCCCGTCATTTGTCTACTTTTTGCTGTCCTGTTTTCTTCCCTCCATCCCAGCCTGCTTTGCTTGCGTGCATCTCCATATGTGTGTGAGCGCAGGTGTAACCTTGACACGTCTCGACTCGCTGTCCAAACTTTCTGACCTCTGAAGCCAGCGTCCTCCCCTCCGCCCCCCATTAAAGCAACACAGAACAAATTAATGCCACCCAGATCTCTGTCCGTTGCTTAAAAATTGATGAAGATATTGATGTCCAGATCTCTTTGCTGAGCCTTCTGCCCCCCACACCGCTTCCCGGCCTCTGTCCCAGCGCCAGGTTTTGATCGGGCCCCGGCGACACCAGACACGGCGTCGTTAAAGGGCCGCTAACCTGCCGGCCCCTCAGTCAGCCTCATCAGATCACAGTTTAAGGATGGCAGCGCTGGCAGACGCGCCCTCAGAACGCCACAGTCTGATCTTTAAATATCGACCCCAGGCTCGAAGCGGACGTGGCCCTCGCAGTGCGCTGGCGGTGTCGGGGTGGGGAGGGGGGAGGCACGGGTGGTGGGGAACGGATAATTACTAATTTTAATTGGGTGATTTGTCAAGCTGGGAATGCCAGACTCGTAGATGCACACCGGGGTCGATGCCAGGCTGGCTGAAGGCCCTTCCTGTCACCTTGGGTCGCTATGACCCCGCGAGCCCACTTCCTTCACATTTAACACAACATGCGCCCGTCTGTCAACTTTCCAAGGATGCCACTCTACTTTTGTCGAGGCTCGCTCGCACCTGTGAATCGTGCTTCATGTTCACGATGGCTTTGTGTCGTGACTGGCGACCTGTAGTTCTACAGGAGCTATATTTAACCAAACAGGCTCTTTTTTAGTACGTCAGCGTGTTGCCATTTCATGCCTGGAATCGTGTTGTGTAATTATACTCAAGGTACAGCCTGGCCACTCTGTGAACGCGCTGTCGAAAGCATACGCACGTTTGCGTAAACATGTACAGTATAGGCTAACCATCTTGGATGTCCTTGTCGAGGCCATCTGTCCAGATGGCCAAAGATGAAGTATGTGTGTAATTGAAAGACTGCTTTGGCCCACTGTTTCGAAAAGCTGAATTCCTCAAAGATGACAGACTGTGCCTCTTTTCAATGAAATAAAATAAAAAACAGAGGAAAAGAGAACAGACGCTCTTCAGTCGAGGCAGCAGGGCTCTGCCCTGCAGAAATCAGCTCGGAGGTCCTCCCCTCAGACACAGTGGAAGTGCAGAAATCTGTGTCTTAGCAGAACTCACAACAGCTTTGACAAATCATTACACATTTATTGTGACATTCCTCATGTCTTTCACCCTGATTTAGCCAATTCCTCTGTACGAATCTCGACTTTCATCGGCACGTCGCGGTAAAAAAAGACCCAATTACACACAACCTGAGAAATGGACTTTTGATTTAACAATACACCCTTTAATTGGTACAGTAAAAGTGGCTCAACCATCGCTGTTATTTCTCTTTCTTCTGTCACATGAAAATAACATGAAGGCAGTCAGGAATATGTGTTGTGGCAGCAGCACGGTGCATGAAACAAAAAGCAAATGACATTTTAAAACAGAAATAAGGTGGATTAAACTGGGCTGTCAGGATAGAATCCTTATTATCTTCATACTTACAAGTCGTGCGTACAGGAGGATCTATAGCAAGGATTTCAAAGTCAAACGCTGGCCACAGTGTCTTCTGGATTCCTGTGCCTTTCAACGCTTAAGGGCATATTTTCATTGACTGGCTACAGATTCCACTTGTTACCGAGGCCAAATTGGCTGCTGATAGAAAGGAAAGCACAAAGACAGCCCCCCAGGACTGGGGTCTGAGGTCCCCGATTTAGGAGTGCTGCGTTGATGTGCTTTATATAAGCCAGAAGAGGCAGCTGAGGCCACACTTGTTTGGGAGATGGAGTTCCCTGCATGAGTGTATAATTCATTATTACTAGCATTGTGTTTCCTAAAACAGATTTATAGATACGATCCTTTGCCATCAGATTAATCCACGAGGCCCAAGTCCTTATCCTTGTGGTCATTCCTCGTACAGGAAACTGCAGTTCCCTCTAGGGTCTTTCAGCGCACTTGTCCCTGGTTGTGGGTATACACTTTCCTGTACATCGCTCCGGACAAGAGCGTCTGCCAAATGCCTACAATGTCATGTAATATGACGAGTTAAGGCTTCAATATTTCTCCTCTGTCTCCCCCCACCCCACCGCCCCCCTCTCTCTCTCTCTCCTCCCCCTCGTCGCAGACTCCACTGAAGGCTTCCACTGCCAGGACGAGTGTCGGATCCTGGGCCACTCGGACCGCTGCTGGATGCCCCGGGTGCCGGTGCCGGCCCGCGCCAAGTCGCCGGAGCACAACCGCAACGTGATCGCCCTGTCCATCGAGGCGCCCACCGTGGACGTGCCGCACTACGAGGACTGCGGCACCGCCAAAAGGACTTTTGCCACCTTCGGCAAGGACGGGCCCGAGGAGCACGAGGCCAAGGGGAAGAGGCCAGGGGACGCGCCCTCAGCGTCGGCGTGCAGCCCCAAGGCCAACGGGGCGGTGCGCGAGGCGGGCAACGGACGCGAGGCCGCCAGCCCCATCACCTCGCCCGTCCACCTCAAGAGCCCCGTCGCCAAGCCGCCCCCGTCCTCCGCCTACAACACGCTGAAGTGCCGGGACGCCGAGAGGATCGCCAACCACAGCCTCCTCCGGCAGCCGGAGGGCAAGGACAGCGAGCCGGCCGTGAGGGAAATCAACCAGCTCCTGCAGAACAGCCGCGACAAGGAGTCGCCCGGCAACAAGCGCCTGAAGGACATCGTCCTCTAACCGCGCAGGGCCCGCAGTCAGCTGGGGGTCGCGGGGTCGCGGGGTCACGGGGTCACGGCTCGTGTGCGCACGCTTTGGACGTGTCAGTGTGCGCGTGCGTACACGAGAACGAGTGAGAGAGAAAGAGAGAGAGAGAGAGCAAGAGAGCGAGGGCGGGGGAGAGAGAGAACAAGAAAGAGAGAGAGAGACACCTGCAACACAGCTTAAAGGACGCGGAGGTCATCCAGAGAAGGATAAAGAAATAAAATGCCCTCGGACATTTGCTGGAGAACAAAAAGGCTTTGACGTGGCTTTGTACTTATAGCAGTAATTTCTCTAATTTCTCTTCATTTTCTCTGTCCAGGAAAAGGGGGGTAGTGGGGTTGTGCTTAAACTGAATCCTCCTTTTGTTGGTGTGTTTTTCTTTTTTCCTCTTTTTCTCAGAGGGGGAAATTGAAATTCAGCTGGATTTGTGGGAACACTCACGACGACGGACACAAGTAGATATGCCTTTTGAAAAAAAAAAAAAAAACTTTTTGTATTTTCTGATATCGCCTTTTTGGGTTAGCGGTTTGTGTCAGCTGCCAGATTGTTCAATGTTGAAGTAGACCTTTTTTTGTTGATGTAAGACCCCCAAATGCTACAACGTACACAAAATGTTTTCACAAACTTTGGTTACAATCAGCTACTTTGCTCTGAATATGATGTAAAGAAACGGGGTCAGAAACAGACTTTGGGCTCATCTCCTTCTTGTTCACAGTTTCCATGTGTCTGATAACAGAACCTCCCTCTGCTTTCCACCAAGACTTTCTGCATCACAAAACTGTGAGGTCTTTACGGTATTTATTTTTTATCACTGACGGATCTAACTGAACTCATATCAACCGGAGTCCACCAAATGCTCGAAGCGGGAAGGACAGATCGATCCGAGAAAAAACGGAAACTGAGAAAACACTTGTACCTTTTGAATCTCCTGTGCCCATTCTTGATTGTAGCCAATTGGACACAGTTTACTAGAACTTTGTGCTCTGGTCTTGTACTTTTTTGAAATTCTGACTATTGGGCTAGGATAGAGGGGTTCGTCACTCACATGTCTTGCTATGTGAAACTCTGTATAGGGTTTGCTATTATCATTTTTTAACCTGTTGTTATGTGACAATCCCTTTAACGTTTTGTTTGGAGAAAATAAACATTGGTGTTCAACTGAAGCTAAAGTAGCGTTTGTTACACAAACACAAAAAGAAAAAAAACATATATGCCAAAATATATTTTATAAATAATTTAAAATGTATAATGAGAATATTTAATGCTGTGTAGTTATTTTATTAGTAAGTTATACTTGAAATTAACATTTTTTCCTTTATGATTTTTTTCATTATGATTATTTTTTATTCTCAAATTGATCTTGGTTTTTTGTTTACTGTGTTACCCCTGGCAACTGTTGACTTGCAGTCTACCTTGTTGTAAAAGAGTTTCTTATTGGTCAGTTCTTGTGCCATCAAGTTTCTGTGTGGGCAAATAGAAAAAGAAAAAAAGACAAAAAAAAGCAACTTCAGCACCAACAGTAGTGTGTCAGTTCAATGAGCTTAGAGTGAGATAGCAAAAGAAACCAAAAAATAAATAAGATGCAAACAAAAGTATGACATAAACATAACAAAATCGGTGGTTTAATCTTAATATTTAAGTAAAGGATAAGATTATCTTGCAAGCTGATGATGCGATTCCACACATTTGGGAAACACTCTTCCTCTGTGTCTTACCCTAGGATCCTACTGGGCCTGGGGTGCCAACATATAGGTGTGAAAATGCAGATGTTGAAATGAGAACAGACTCGCTTACAGCAGCTCAGTAGCTGTGACACTTTAGCTTCTTTGAATCAAGAGGTCAAACTGGGAAAAGAATGAGGAGACCCCCCCTCGCCCTCCCCCCTCCTGAACAAAATAACAAAACAAAACACTTAGTGGAATCGTTCATCACATGCAAGCATGGTCTGGAGGATTATTGTATTGCAAAATTATACTTGCAAATGGGTTTTTTTGGGTTGCAGTATAAACCACTTGGTAAAAAGCTTGGTGAGAGGATGAAGTGTTTATAATGGAACAGGACTTGTAGCTGAATGTTCTACAGGTCTCAACAACAGCTTCTGGCAACATGAAAATTGGAATATTCACTGAATGTATACAGCTGCTTATTATTAAACTATTAAATGTTCTCCACTTTGTCTCCTTGTCTTTTTGAATGGGTTTCTCTCTCCAGGATCACATACTTATTAATTTTCCATCAAATTGCTTCAAACATAAGGCATGTGTTCGAGAGAAAGAGAGAGAAGGGGAGAGAGAAGGAGACTGTGTGTGCATTGTTGTAAATTAATGAGCTTGACCCGGAGTTCCACGTATTGCAATTATCCATTTTAAACCGATCTTTTGTCTTGCAGTAATTCATTAAAGTCTATCATATGATCTGATTGCCTTCGTAAAACTTTCCTTGAATACTGCATTATAATGTGTATTCTGATGATTGTTGTGTCCGAAAACATTAATATTGAAGATCGGGGCCGGTTGCCGCACTCTCTCATTCCAGGCCTTCTGTGACACCATTTTGAGACCTGTCAATTCCCTCATTCTACGGATTAAATGACAGCTCCACCGTTGGGAAGTAGGCAGTAAATACTATATACTGAAATCTCCCAACGGAAAACAGCTCGCTGGGAATGCTCCAGCCAAACGGAGTCTATTAGAAATGTCTGAGCCTTTTTCATTTGCAGGAGTGGGTGTAGAGTAAGAGCCATTTTAGAGGCGTAAATTATCCCTGGGGTTTTTGCCTTACAGATTTGATTCAATAATCCATCAAAACTGAAAAAAAAAAAATGAGTAGATGATGAGATTTGGAACAAGGACGCTCATTATTATTGGCCTTACAATGGAATTTTTGTAACAAAGTTCTGGCACTTGATTGGTTTAAACCGCACTTGCGGTTTGGAACCTGTTTTTCTTTGACCTGATACCGCTAAGCTGCCCTGTAACACCCAACTTTTTTTCGCTGATTGATTGTTAAAAAAAAAAAAAGACAAGACAATTCCCACAAGAGCAAGCTCCACATGAAGGAACGATGACTCCCCAGAAGTGGAAAAAAAAGAATTTCAATTCAAACAGCCACAATCAGGCGGTCGGTTAGAAACCATGAACGGGGAAGATTGCTCATGAGAAGAGGGAGATCACAGGATCTTGCACATATCAGGAGCCGTTTGTGCACTAACCGGGCTCCTCTCCCACTTGGTCACGGCCCTCCAGTGAGACACACTAATTGGGCCTTGGGAAGGGGGGAATGGGGGAACCGCAGGCCCTTAACTGAGGAGAAGAAAGTAAAAAAGATGGAGATAAGCATTCACCGCACAGCTGTCCTCTCTGATAAGCGGAGGTGTCTTTTTTATTTTTGCCAAATTCATTTACATTCCTGTCGGCCCTCCGGTTGTGCAAACATCAAAGTTTGCTCAAATGTAGTTATTCAAGCCCTTGAACCCCAATGGGCACGTCCGTGTTGGCGGGGATTGTGTTTTACAGTGCTAGCAACCATCCCCATGGGTTAATACACCACATCTGTTCTACCACGGGGTTCAATTTTTTTTTTTTCAAAAATAAAAAGTTAATTTCATCATTTTATGGAGGATGACTAACTTTAAAATGAAACTTTTTTGCCTTTTTACTCTTTCCGGCCCTCATCAGTGACATAAAAAAAAAAGTAATGGGTAAAACCTTGTCTTGTTGTTGCCATAGCAACAGGTAGACTCCAGCTCCTGCCGCCGGACCTGAATTTGGGAGACGTCCCCCCGAACGTGTCCCGTCGCCCGCTCCCGCTCCGTTACATCTGATTGCTGTCACTCGCCGAGAAGTCTGCCCCATTACAGAGAGATTTATATCAAAGGTCTCCGGGACACACATCCTATTAACGTCCTATTAATGTTTCAATTATCGTTTTGCCAAACGTAGAAAGGGGGAATCGGAGGACAATTAGAATGATTTATTCCTGACACAGATGTACGCGTAAGGGGGGATCAGAGGGCACCATCCTGCGCCGCTCTCGTGCAAAACAGTTTACGCTTGGCCCTCTTTAGCTCGCCTCCTTCCGCTCCGTCAGCGGCGAGTGATCTCCGCTCGTACGGCGACCCCATTCCATCACGGGCTCGCCGGCTCAGAGCCTCGGCCCCGGGCTAGGGAGGGGGGGGCAGGGGGGGGGAGGTCTACAGGGGGAAGAGAGACCTCATTGTTGTCCACTGTTAACCCTACAGTGCTTTTCAGCCTCTCTTCTGGCGAGTGGTTGCGTCGCCGTTTCGATTTCTGCTGTTGTTCTTGTTTCGTTTTCCACTGCGGTCAGAGCAACACATGTTCCGTCTGTGCAGAGAACATCAATACAAAACCAATGTTGATACAAAATCAACATTAAGCCTGAGGAATTGCAAGAAAACTCAGTCGACAACAAAGGTGCTCCTGCACTCACAATCTGACTATTTCATGTGGCTAGTTCCCTGTTCTTCTCAAGGTTTTTATTCCATTTCGCTCAATAGCACTTGCTGTTGCTTTTTTCTCTGATGCCTATTTTTTATAGATTTACAATACAGTATATGCACTTCCCTGCATTTGGATGTGTTTTTTTTTTTTTACATAAATAAGAATAATATATTTCAAATTAAAAACTATGGCTAACCAAAACCACAGCCGTACGGCTACTAAAAATAAAATCACGACTGGAAGACAGGTGTACATAGCTGAAATAAAAATGCAAGAAAGCAAAACACAATGACCTTTAAATGGCTTTTCAAGGATAAGGACCTGGTGCGTCCAGCCAGGGAGCTTTCAGTCCATTCTCCCAGAGAGCAAGACTGGGTGCTTCTCAATGCATTCTCCCATAGAGCAAGACTGGGTGCTTCTCAATGCATTCTCCCATAGAGCAAGACTGGGTGCTTCTCAGTGCGTTCTCCCATAGAGCAAGACTGGGTGCTTCTCAATACATTCTCCCATAGAGCAAGACTGGGTGCTTCTCGATGCATTCTCCCATGGAGCAAGACTGGGTGCTTCTCAGTGCGTTCTCCCATAGGGTAAGACTGGGTGCTTCTCAGTGCGTTCTCCCATAGAGTAAGGCTGGGTGCTTCTCAATGCATTCTCCCATAGAGCAAGACTTGGTGCTTCTCGATGCATTCTCCCATAGAGCAAGACTGGGTGCTTCTCGATGCATTTTCCCATAGAGCAAGACTGGGTGCTTCTCAGTGCGTTCTCCCATAGAGCAGGGCTGGGTGCTTCTCCATGCATTCTCCCATAGAGCAAGACTGGGTGCTTCTCGATGCATTCTCCCATATAGCAAGACTGGGTGCTTCTCAGTGTGTTCTCCCATAGAGCAAGACTGGGTGCTTCTCGATGCATTCTCCCATAGAGCAAGACTGGGTGCTTCTCAGTGCGTTCTCCCATAGAGCAGGACTGGGTGCTTCTCCATGCATTCTCCCATAGAGCAAGACTGGGTGCTTCTCGATGCATTCTCCCATATAGCAAGACTGGGTGCTTCTCAGTGTGTTCTCCCATAGGGTAAGGCTGGGTGCTTCTCAGTGTATTCTCCCATAGAGCAAGGCTGGGTGCTTCTCGATGCATTCTCCCATAGAGCAAGACTGGGTGCTTCTCAGTGTGTTCTCCCATAGAGCAAGACTGGGTGCTTCTCAATGCATTCTCCCATAGAGCATGGCTGGGTGCTTCTCAGTGCGTTCTCCCATAGGGTAAGGCTGGGTTCTTCTCAGTGTGTTCTCCCATAGAGCAAGGCTGGGTGCCTTTCAAGCCACATTTAAAAAATGTCCAAGTTCAATAAAAAAAATGTTTAAAAAAAACCCTGACACGATCTGGCGAAGGGGAAAAGGACGCACCTTTGTCCTGAATCAACATTCCTCATCCGCAGTACTTGCAGGGAGGTCCGTTTTGTACGCCAGGTCGTAAATATTCAGGCTGATTTTCCTTTCCTTTTTTCCCCCTCAATCTTCCCACTAATTGCAAAACACATTATCTCTTATGCATGTAAATGAGGGAGCGGGCGAACTGACTGCCAGCTTCCTCACACTGCTCCTCTTTCATACTGCAGTCAGCGCTCAGCGAGAGTCTACAGCAGGAAGGACCTGCGCTAGCACCGCACTGCTAAACAAACACGACTAATAGCAATCCTAAAAATATACACGTATTTATACAAAACTCATTTCCCCGCTATCCGCAAGCGCCCATTCCTTTAGCCCTTACCAAAAACTGCCTAATATTAAAAAGTAATTAGGCTCTTGTAACGATGCTCTGCGGGAAGTGGTGGGGTGCGCTAGCCGTGCGCTAGCTCTGCGCTCAGGGCCGGGGCGGGTGACTGCACCGCTCCACACCTCCAGGCCCTGACGCTATCCTCACGGCGGGAGGGTAATCGGACCGCCAGCCCCCCCCCCCCTGTTGAATGAGGAAAGTGTGTCCTTCTCCAAGAGGCCTGGGGGAGCCCTGGGGCGGCACCTGTGAGCGGGAGTTGTGCGGGGGCTGGCCGGGGGGGAGAGAGCCAGCGTGAACAATGTGGGCCATCGTGGGAACAATTGCGAGGGAATGTTGAGTGTCAGGACGGAGGGAAGGGAGGCTTTATCAGTTCTGCAGTGTCAGCGTTCTCCTTTAGGGAGACGGGGCGTCTCACTCCGTGAGTGGCACATTCCATTATGGCCTATTTTCAGATGTACGAGGCATTAAGTCACGGGACGTATGGAGCGGTAGGTGGTGTGTTTACCTCTGTACTGGGAGAAGGGCCTGAGAGGGCGGATTATAAATGTTAGGCTTATCACGCCCTTCCAGAGGTTGGTTTCCCCCCCCCCCCCCGACATCTTGTTTCTATTAGCAGATGATACTGTATGCGTATACAGCATAGCAACCACCTCTCATTTTGTAGTTAACCCGGTGCTTCTTGCAAAGCTCAGCCAGTCACCTAGAAGATGGTTATGATACTGTAGAACCATGTGAGAATCATCAGTTTCTAATCACTCTGATTACAGTATGGTTATTTGATGTGCTAAGGCTGGTTTATAGGCTGGTTGCAGCGACATCATAAATTAAATATATTTTAAATGAAATAACGACCGTAGTCAATGTCGGGTGATGTTAGAGTGTTCATGAACATTGCAATTTCAGTCGAGCGACAGTATAAACTAGTCATTACATTTTCCACTGACTCACATGTATGGATGTTCAATAACGGCTGCTGTAAAGCTGAGATGTTCTGTGTTGCCTAAAAAGCTCAGGCCCTATCTTCAAAGTCAAACACATGCAGTAATGCAGTGCGCTGTCGAATTAAAGCACGTTCCAGCTCAGGTTCACTAAATTCATAACTCCAAGCTGTAGGCAGTGGGGGCACAGCTGTAAAGGAGGCCGAATTAAGAGGAATAAATTACTTCTGGATGTTGTGGAGGTTTATTTTCATTGTGGCCAATCAGATCAGGCCTTAATGGAAACAGAAGTTTCATCATGTTTGCGTATCCATTTACAGAGGCTCAAAGAGGCCAAGTCAAGGCTCAGGTCATGTATACTGTCAGAATAAGCTGCAAAGACTATTTTTTCAGCGTAAAATATGAAAATATTTATTTATTATTTGTCATATTCTTATTGCAATCAACCAAACCCATAAGAAACACAAGCAATTTTGCCTTGTCAATAGCCAGGTTAGTTTAGAAGAATAGTGCACCGAGTTGCAGTGGAATACAATATCCTCTTACAAAAATCCACATCCATGTTCAAAGAGTGAAAAACACATTATCACTCTGTATTATTGCAAGAAATAGAGCAGTTTATCATCGGCAGCCACCTAGCATGGTTACACAGCACATTTGCTCTGTAAGCAAATGTATGCAACAGGGGGAAAGAAACACACACGCATAAATAATTATCCTGACGCTAATCCAAAAATAGGCCTGCTCTACGGAGGAAGCACATTTCAACAGTTGCGGGTCTTCCGCAACTGGGATTTTTAGCACGGAGGTTGAGAGACGGTGAACTTCGAATGCTCCGTGATTCATACTATACAGAGCTGAGTGACGCTACACCCCCACGGGCGGGGAAACAATAGTGAGTACTCTTCACGCTCCACACCAATCTGGTCTGGGGAAAATTCCCCACCGGTAATTGACACAGATCTGAGACCCAAGATATCATAACCATTATAGATGACTTGATAAGAGCAAGCCCCAGGAGCATTACCGCAAGTCTGATTTTTCTTCTCTTCCTTGTCCGAGGGGGCCGGATCTTCAACAAGGCCTGCTTTTCAGCTGCCGGTCCGAGGGTCCAATCAGATCCTGACCTCCGCCACCTTCCGCAGACCTAATTGCGGAGAATGGAGAGCCGGAGCCGGGAGATGGGCGCTGTTGACCTCCTCTCCTGGGAATAAAGGCACCGATAGCTGGGCAAGAAATTAAAGAGTGTGGCCTCTCGGAGCATCTGTTATTATCCGCCGACACCGGGCAATGAATCTCCCTCTCTACTCCGGTGTATGTGCATTATCAGAGGGTTGATTAGTTGACCCAAACTCCCTCTCAGGCAATCGTTTATTTTACTCCGGCTAAGGTAAGTTCACCGACCCTCCCGCCGGTCTGAAGAGGGAGAGACAGGCTCTGAGGGAACTCTGCGTGTGCAGTCATGGCGTGCCTCGTCTGAGTGTGTTCCTTTCCACCAATCACGGAGAGAGGGGAGAGAGGAGAGAGAAGGAAATGCTCGCAGCCTGAGGAGCGTGTGCGGTGACTGAAAACTCCCATCCGCCAAACCCCTCTCCGCCGTGGACCCAACCTAAACTCGCCCCTTTGTTCCCTATAAAAACTAACCTTTTTACAAATGTGCCAGCGATATCTGGAGAGATAACCGGAGGCAGCGGTCCCTGCACTGAAGCAGTTCAAAAAAGATGGATGATGATCCTTTGTGAGACCAAGAGTATGCACGGAAAAGCAGAAACTACAGGAACATGTCACTTAAAATGTCATTCGCTACAATCGGTTCGGCATGCACAGGTACTGTACGGAGGCCATAGGAGACATATCTGTGGAGCTGTGCAGTATTTTATCCTTAAACCCTTTCTCTTATTCTTTTACCAAGATGAGTAATGGGCCTTCATTCTTCTCCTCCTTTCACTACAGCTGTGGGTTTAGGTCCTGGGCTTTTATTGCCATTCCGGTAACTCAGTCGGACGCTGCCGGACGTACTATAGTGAACCAAGGCCTATTGAGGAAAAAACTGAACGCCTACGTACAGTATTTACTCGAAAGGAAGGACCCAAATAACCCAGGGTATCTCAGGAGTTAATTGAAATTATCTTTGAAATGTTTTCAAAGGTGGGCGACGAAGAGAGGACCTGTACACTGCACGAGCTTCGCTGACTGCAGGCGAAAAATGAGCCCAGTCTGCAGGCTGTCCCGCACCCGAGGAAACTCCCGGGGATCGGGGAAGGCGGCGTTCGTGGAATGCGAGAGTGCCGTGCGATAAATGCGTGATAAATCACGCGTTTTCCCCCACATTTTTACTACATTCAGCAGGGAGGAAATATGCAACCGCGCATCAATCATTCATCTTTGTGTGCATCTCGCATCAATAACTGAAAAGTCTGCAATCAACCTGCCGTCAGTAAGCTGCATGTATTGCATAAGTAATGAGAAATGCAGAAAGGCATGTGAATTCTCCTGCCACTATAGGTAATTAATAACAAACTTAAAACACACAGTACAATGGGGAAACCCCATATTATCCGTTGGAGTGATTGCTAAGCATTTTCTGCTGAATTATTATTCAGTCAGTTACACTCAGCTGAAGCTTAAGCTCTTTCAGGAACAAACAGTACCAAGATTAACACCTGTCTTTTATCTCCACTTCTTACCCATCTCATGAAGTTCAGAGATGAGCTACCACTGCATATTGAATACATTCACTGTGCTAATTGTCATGTTTCAGCATACCATTTGGACAGCCCTGCTGAAAAAAAAAAAACAGGTCAAGCTGGTAGCTGGTCAAGGCTTGATTTTACCAGGGGTGCCAGTCATTAACATTGATATATTCTTGATTTTCACAAATGGAAACTAGACTCCAAGGACATATACCCATATAACAAATGCTGTATAATGCAAATGGCTGGCATTTATATAGCGCCTTTATTCAAAGCGCTGTACAATTGATGCTTCTCATTCACACACACTAACAGTGATTGGCTGCCATGTCAGGAGCATTTTGGGGTTAGGAGTCTTGCACAGGGGCACTTCACCACACCCAGGGCGGGATCGAACCACCAACCCTCCGACTGCTGGTACCACCTGAGCCAATGTCGCCCCCTGCAAGTACGATAATGTTACCGTACAAAATGAGACTAATGGCATGATAATTGGCATGGTTTCTGATATACATAATGTTCCAGTCAGTGTTTTTCTGTTTTCTGAACATCGGAAAGGTGTTTTTCTTTTGGTAAATGTTCAAAGAACAAACAAAGAGCTATTTTTTCCTCTGTTTCTGTTCTTTTAAGCCATTATTTTGATTAAGGCTTGCATTACCAAGCCAATCCCCCCCTCATGTTGTGTGAGTGTTTCCAGTCTTATCGAAGGGATTTGCACATTGTAGCACAGCAGGAACAGCACAGTAAACATCCTCTCCACAGATAAACCCTGCTCCTCATTAATTAGTACACAAACTACTGAGGTAGTGAAGAAAGAGGTTTTGGGCTCAAGGTTAGGACAGCAAGGAACTCAGTCGATGGCTACAGCAGTAAGTATTTAACTTTTTACCTTTATATTCAACGTAATTACAAACCAGTTGAGACACAGTACAATCAACAACACAAAATGGACATTGAAAACTACCATCCATCCATCCATTATCTTAACCCGCTTATCCTGAACAGGGTCGCAGGGGGGCTGGAGTCTATTCCAGCATACATTGGGTGAAAGGCAGGAATACACCCTGGACAGGTCGCCAGTCCATCACAGGGCACACACACCATTGACTCACACACTCATACCTATGGGCAATTTAGACTCTCCAATCAACATAACCTGCATGTCTTTGGACTGTGGGAGGAAACTGGAGTACCTGGAGGAAACCCACATGACACGGGTAACTGGAGTAGCCGGAGGAAACTCACACAACAACATGCAAACTCCAGGCCCCGGCCGACCAGTATTCGAACCCAGGACCTCCTTGCTGCGAGGAAGCAGTGCTACCCACTGCACCATTCTTATCTTTACCCAATAAAGAGTTATACCAAACACAATCCCCCTTTCTTATCCATGTTGAAAACTGCCTGTATTCTCATCCTGAGATCCTGGGTCCTCCAACAGTGTCATTCATTTTTGGCTTCCCTGAGTTCCAGTCAGTATTTCTCTTAACATAAGGGATATTCACTAAAAATTAAATAAAATCTTTTGACTGCAACATGTTTTCGCCCTCCAAGACACTTGTATTCTGTCAAAAAAGATGTAATATATATATTTTATTTATCTTCTGGGTCTCAGGTGGTTAAAGGATGATTACTGAGCAACATCATCATTATAGCAACATGGCGCGTTTCATGTGCTGCCGTGCCGCCCCCATACTGGCCCAAAAGCGCTGTTCTGCCATCTACCGCCCGCCGTGATCCACGTGAATGCCGCATAAGGCCTCATAGCATTAGCCGGGATTCAAGCAAAATGTTTTCCTTAACTACGACTTGTAATTGAGTTCCCAGGGCCAGTTGCTCTTCACAGCATTTGTCAAGTTCTCCTATCACAACCAAAGAACAAGAAACACGATTTTTTTTTTTCCCCTATTCCTTGAAAAAAGGGTCACAGATCCGTATGGCGTCTTTTCCAAGTCAAAGAGAAACTCGGCCTCCGGTCTTCTGAACGTATAGAGGAGGACTGCGTGGCTGCCGGTGTTCCAGGCCAGGTGTGCTAACGTAGCTTCGGAAAGGCAGAGCACATGGAGAGAGCAGCCTCAGGTGAAAGAGGAGTGCCCTTTATGTAAATGCAAAACGGTTCAATCTGTTTTCACATCGTCATGAGGAGGGGGGGGGGGGGCTCACGCTTCGTCTCAGATAGCGGCTGCACGGGAGCCAAGAAACACACTTTGCGAGATGTTGTAAGTGTACTTGAGTGCAGAGGTCAAAATTGTATTGCATACAGATTATAGGAAAACAATATGTACTAAAGCGACTGGATGCTATGGCTGTGCGGCTATTCATGCTGCTGGTATTTCATGTGTTCTTAGCTTCGCCCATTCTACAAAGGTAGATTTACACAGCAAGTAGGATCAAGCTGTTACAATAAAACAATGGCTGGTACAATGGCATCAACTGCTGTTTACACAGAGATTCAAAAACTAACAGTTCATTTTAACAAAAGTAGCACACTGCTAATTTGCATTATATTGATAAAGCCACATCGGGATGCATTTTATTTCTGGCTCCGTGCGGCAAAATAAAAATTGAATGAGACAAAAATGCAAATTGGCTATTTTCTGCTGACTCAGCATTTCCCCGGCTCAGACCACGCCAAATTTTTTCATGGCAGTGTTTTTCTTTGAACAGCTCCAGTGCATATTGTGCACCGAGTTCTCAATTAGCACAAAATACTAATAAGATGTTATTTCTTTGAAGAAAATTGTAATTAGCTTTCTTCAAAACTTTTAAATAAAAGGCACAATTTTATGGGGTCATATACTGTAGCACTGCATTGATGTATATCACTGTGATTTGTTGTTGTTTAGTTTAGTTTTGGGAGCAATTGGTGAGTACACCGTTGGGTCTGAGGCCGGTGTTGCGTTTCTTTGTGTTACAGACATCACGGACAACGGCGCTACATCCATCAGTCTGGAAAAATGTAAAATGAGTGCCTCACAAACAGGCAGAGGCCAATATATCACAGCCCAAAACAATTTAATACAAATGAGAAACAATTGAATTTTTCTTTCTTCTGTAATGAATATGGATCCATCTCTTTATCAAGAGAGGTTATTTTTGATTTACCAATGGTTCAGGTCTCAGGTAATTTTTTTCATTAATGACATTTCTTTCCTAAATTTGACCAAAAGTACAAATTATCCCAGACTGTTCAAAATCTAATTTGAAGAAAAGAGGATCAATAACGATCTCACATTTTTATGCGGTATATACACTCAGTGAACACTTTATTAGGTAGACTTGTACACCAGCTGGTTAATGCAAATATTTAATCAGCCAATCATGTTGCAGCAGCTAAATGCATAAAAGCATGTGGGCGTAGTCAAGAGGTTCAGTTGTTTTTCAGACCAAATGTCAGAATGGGGAAGAAATGTTGTCTAAATGACTCCTCTCGTTGATCGGCATAAGCTGTCCTAAAGTCCACATAAAACGCTTAAATCAACTCTTCTCCCCACTTGTATTTACTCTGTAAGAGTAGCATTAACACTGGACATTGTAATACTGTGTATTGCTTTGTCAATATGAGGGAAATACATCAGAAGATGACAGACAGTCCTTATGTAAAGGACAGCTCCCCTTTAACTGCAAGCACGGGTAGACAATTGTAAGGAACTCAAAACAGTAAATTTGGAAGGAATAATAATTGGTAGTCTGTAAAAGGAACAAGCATGGATAAGGATGCTGTATGTTTATAGAATATATTTTATTTCTAAATCAGTTTTAATCGATACATGAGTCTCAGGTGAGCCGACACCGGATGCATTTAAAACGGTGTAGATCATATCTCATTATATATAAAAGGCTGCACTTCATAAGATAACGCGGATCCAAAAATAAATAAAGAAATAAAGAAATAAATAAGAAGAAACACACAAGACGGCGTGATGCAAGCACACAGAGACAGCACACTGTGAATGCTAGAGGCACTCACACACTTCTGAAATTCCAGCAGCGCATAACTTGAATATTGCGCCGTAATGGCAATCTGTCACCTGATTATTTATTCAGGAGGTTTATAGCGACCGGGTTTCTTTTTCTGGAGTTGTTCGCGCTGCCTGAGGCAAATATTTAAAAATCATAATGCAGGAGAATATAAATAAGACTGGCTTTGTAGCAGATAAATCGGTTGTTAAGTTCAGAGAGGTTGGCAGGATTTTTGAGCAGCTGCAGTGTTAAAGCGAGAGGTGGAGGATAGGTACAGATTAGGGCAGCGGGGACTTTAGGATGATCTGGTACACTGCAGCCCTTTAAAAAAGGAAAATATCATTAAAATATGTACTCTGAAACGTATGCATTAACAACAAAATAAACTACAGAGAGAACCAACAGTGAACAGTTCATTGACTGCACCACTGAAAAAGGGACTTGTTGTAATGGGAAATGGTAAGATGTATTGCTGCCCTAAATTCAATTTATACTATAGGTCATAATTTCTACTGTGTGCGCATTGCAATATCTTGTGGTACTTAGTTTGAGTATTTACCTTGCAATGCCTGGCATTCTACAATAGAAATCTACAATATATTGTAAACATATTTTGTTGTTTTTTTACAATAATAACTGTTAAGTGAAACCTGCACCCATGTATTCTTGTATGTATCTATGAATGTATGCATGTATGTACGTATGTATGTATGTATGTATGTATGTATGTATAATTTTTTGTTGCTGTTGTTGGTGTGTATTGTAATTGTTTTGTAATAGCTGTAGTGGTAGTAGTGTTTAAAAAGTATGTGCCATTTATTTAAAGTGAATTATGAATCTGATACAGCATTTCACATTTTCATTTTACAACATAAACTTGTTTTGTTTCTGAACCTCTGGCATAGTAAAATCATACAACAGGAACAAATATAAAACTTAACAATAACCTGTAATACCAACACACATCAATCTTTCTGTCTATAAAAGGAACATGTCCTTAAATCAGTGTTTTTGTGTTGTCAAACAATGATCTTTCAGAGCTAACTGGTTTCAAAAACATGTCACTCTGTCCTTGCAAAGAGGTGATGTTTTCACAGCAATCATCTGCATAAAATTCCTGTATGCCATGAATGGAGCTTTTTATTCTCCCACACTATTCACTGGAGCGTGTGTGTCCAAAGACACTGCCCTCCTTCCTGTAACCTTTCCTGGATTGTTGCAACCGCGCTACTCCTTTGTCATTGTCCTTTTTAATAGGGTTGACCCCAGGTCCCCTTGTTTGTCACTGTCAAAATAAAATGTGTCGATACAAGACAGACAGACAGGCTGTCAATCATTCAACATTTGTTATAAACCCTTAACCTTGAATTAAATTGAAATGTTATTTCAATGTATTTATTTTATTTTTGCATATTCATTTAATTTATTCATATTGGCAGCATCCATGTGATTGAGAAAAACATATTACATGATCAAATGGAGGCTGTACTCTAATCAATACCCAATAAATATCAGATTTAGCAGTTTTTTTTTCACGTGGCCTCTGAAATGTGAATGTTTACTACTGAAACAATGCGGATACACCTTGGTGGCGATGATAGGTTTCACGCTTAAAAAAAACAAACAAGATAATCATCGATATGGTTTATTGCCGAGGCCATATGGAACCATAAGGGAAACAAAATGTATAAAAAAATTCTGCATCATACTAACATGCACACAGAGCACAATACATATTTATGAAAGAGCATTGTGACCTTTTGTCCTTATGTTCACACGGTGGCGAGCTTCGATCCGCAAACCCAGACATGTCTTGACTGTATAGAAATGTAATGAAAAGGGCCGGTCGCAGGAGGAAACGCCGGCTTATTGGCAGTGGTGCGGCGTGGCTGCAGTCGGTGTGAAAGGGGCCCACCCAGAGCAGAGCTGGCACACACAGGAGCTGCTCCAGCCACCTGTGAGCTGCTGATTGTAGAGTGTGAATGGGGCTGATGAATTGCATCACAAAACCCAGCCAATCACAGAGCTCCTTACTTTACACTTCCTCCGCTGTGTGTCCAGCAAGCTTTTTGAAAATAAAAAAGAAAAATCGCCCTTTATTAATGTACTGTAGCTACTGCGCTCCCACCTTTGTACAGTATCTATTCCTTCTTAACCAATCCAAAATGGGCCTCCACATTTTTGCCATTTGAAATATCAACCAGTTTCGACATGCAAATAATTATTGCATCAATGTCTTACGATTTGTTTAAGAAGGAATAAGGTGATAGTTCAAGGAACTGATATTTTAAATAAATGAAATGCTTCTACCTTAAACAGTGCCATGATGTGTACGATGTGTACCTAGCAACACAAAAAAAACCCTACCTGTAATAAAATAAGCATCCTAGTTGATCCTGGAATATCAACTAGCTACATGTAAATAATTATTGCATCGATGCAGAGAAAGAGTGCACAACCATTACAATTCTCTAGCTCTAGTGTTAGTGAAAACATTCATGTCTCATATGTGAGCACTATCCTTAATGTAAAAGCAAACATATTTTTCATTTTTGTGATTAATGATGATACATATTTCTCCTTTGGGTCATTAGTTAATGCTTTTCATGAATCCATCCTTTCAAATTGCTCTCAAAAAGGTACGGTTGGAAAAATGCTTGTGTTAGCATTAGAAATAATCATCCCCGGAGAATGAACAAATACAGCAAAACATCAAATGTAATTATGTGAAAAAATTTCAATATAAAAGGTTTTAAAGTTTAAAAATGTTATAGCATCCTGAGAAAATGTGCTTAAACATCACGAGAGCATGAAATGGCACTTTTATTTGTGAATGTGAATGGTACAGAAGCATACAAGCAATTTAATTTACATTTATCTCAGACACATCTGGATAGTGACCAGGCTTTCAACACCAGGGGTATACTTTCAGCTTGTGTGATGTGAAAAGGGGGCTGCCTTGTCTAAAAATGATACAGCACGCACACCACTACAGTATGAGACGGCTCCACGTTGTGGAAATGAAAGGTGAAAGTCTGAAAAAGTGGATTTTCACTCATCAACAGGTTCACAGGCTGTGCTCCCCGTTGCTACTGAGTGTTGCAGGCAGCCAGCGATGGGGATGAAAGGAGATGAAGTCGATGTGTTTGTAATGACACCCGGTCTGCGTCGGGATTTAAACAGCAGCCCGCACTGCACACACTTCACAGTAAGACACGTGGGTCGGGTACGAAGTTAAAGACTCTCAGGACGATAGCCGAAAAGAAGGAATCGCACTTTCACTGAAACTCCAATGGCGGCTGGCATGCACCTACACGCACGCCACACACACACACGCATTTACATTTACATTTTAGTAATTTGGCAGACGCTTTTAATCCAAAGCGACTTACAAGTGCATAGGTTCTACCATAAGTCAAAGCATCACATCCAGAAACTAGCAAAATACACATGAAATGCTGTTCTAAACATAGTTGTCATCATAAGTGCATTTTTTTTTTTTTTTTTTTTTTGGGGGGGGGGGGGGGGGGATTAGACAAGGATAGGGATATCAGAAAGGAGGGGCAGGGGAAATCAGGAGGGAGGACTAAGGTAGAGTTTGAAAAGGTGGGTTTTGAGTCTATGTCGAAATAGGGGGAGGGATTCTGCTGTTCTGACAGTGGTAGGCAAGTCATTCCACCACTGAGGAACCAGAACGGAACGTCCAGCTCGACCGCCAGGTGCACGTAGAGAGGGAACCGTAAGGCGACCAGAGCTGGCAGACCGGAGTGGTCTAGCTGGGGAGTAGGGAGTGATCAGGGATGCACGCACGCACGCACAGACACACACACAAACGCACACACACGCATGCAGATGGAAAAACACACACATACACTCAGTGAGGTATGTATTAGGTATTTATTAGACTTATTTTTCTACTGTACTGTAGCCTATCCACTTAGAGTTATGATGCGTTGCATCATAGGGTGGCCCGTAGCATTGTGGTTAAGGTACATGACTGGGACCTGCAAGGACGGTTGTTCGTTTCCCGGTGTAGCCACAATAACATCTGTAATGTAATGTAATTGTGTGTTCAGAGATGCTCTTCTGCATACCACTGTAATGTGTGGTTATGTGCATTACTGTCAGCTTTATCCAGCCTGGCCATTCTGTTTTAAACCATTTTTTGCAGACTCTAGAGACTCGTGTGCATGAGAATCCCAGGAGATCAGCAGTTTCGGAAATACTCAAACTACCCAGTGTGCCACCAACAATCATTCCACGGACAAAGTTACTTAAATCACATTTCTTCCCCATTCTGATGGTTGATGTGAACATTAACTGAAGCTCCTGACCCATATCTACATGACTGTATGAATTGCACTGCTGCCAGACAATTGCCAGATAAATGCATGAATAAGTAAATGTAATAAAGTAAAAATGTTTCTAATAAAGTGCTTGGTGAGTGTACATGCACCTGTGCATGCAAACACGCGCATACATGCACACACACACACATACACACATAGCAAGGCTATAATGCACACGGTGTATCAGAAAAGATAACACTAGCTGGAGAAAGAGAAAGCTTGCTTGTTTCTTGATTATTTCCTCATGAATTTGCTGTGGCCTCCCTCTGTGGACCTAGTTTGGCTTCACTCAGAGATATGGCTTTGTGCCTTGTCCAAGGGCTTCTGAATGAGAACGAGAAGGGTAGCTGTTAATGAGGGCTGTTTGCTTCTCTGTTACCAGTCATTTGGCCTTTGGTCATGTTCATTTCTTTAAAAAAACATGAATACGGTTTCTGAGGAACTGAACAGACGACAGGGTTCAATGATAACAAATCATCCCCAAGGAGGGCAAGTCCACTGCTGTTAAAATGTTTTTGTTTTAATGTAATAAAACTGTCTCAAGTGACAAGTTTACATATACAGTAATACATACTCACTGAGCACTTTATTAGGTATTTATGAGACTTTTTTTACTTATTGGTACTACTGCAGCTGTAGCCTATCCACTTAGAGGTATGACACATTGTGTGTTCAGAGATGCTCTTCTGCATACCACTGTTTTTATGTGTGGTTATTCACGTTACTGTCACCTTCCTGTCAGCTTTGACCAGTCTGGCCATTCTCCTCTGACCTCTCTCATTAACAGTGTGTTGTTGCCCGCAGAACTGTTGCTTACTGGATGTTTTTTCACCATTCTCTGTAAACTCTAGAGACCGTTGTGCATGAAAATCTCAGAGATCAGAAGTTTCTGATTTACTCGAACCATCCTGTCTGGCACCAACAATCATTCGCCGATCAAAGTCACTGAGATCACATTTCTTCCCCTGAACCTCTTGAACATGTCTGCATGAGTTTATGCATTCAGTTGCTGCCAAATGATTGGCTGATTAAGTATTTGCATTAACAAGCATTACCAAATAAAGTGGTCACAGAGTGTATAACTGGGTGTGCGTGAGTGGGTGTATGTGTGTGTCTGTGCATGTGTGTGAGAGAGCATTCGTATGTGAGTGTGAGTGTGTGTGTATTTAACTGTTTACCATGAACCTGCACACTAAAATTCAGTACAGATAAAGTACAGATACATATTATTTTTATCCCAGAACCCATTCATGAAGCTGGGATCTCCCTGGGGAGGACAGGGAAGCAGTGTCCTACCTTGGGCAGGTTTTTACTTTGCAATGTAAAATACCCATAAGCCATTGTTCAGGAAACGCATGTGGCAATTATTTCACATGAATTACCTTTACATTTAAACAGCATGATAGGTATTTACAGTCTACCTGACCAAATATGTGTTGTAACACACATGGAATCTGTGTGTCTTCAAGTACACGACTGTGCATTTCATTCTGTGCATTTGGCTATATTTCCTTCTTCCTAAAATGCCATTATTCCATTGGAAATGAGCAGAACCTTTTTAGAATGTTATTTAAATTATTTAAGTAATTTCAAAAATCTTGAACTGCTGAAAGAAATATCGATTCAGGTATGGGTAGACCGTCTGCTGTTTACAGTCAAGGCTGTAAACCTCTCCGTGCTCTGATAGAAGTTGTTATTTTTATTCAGCAAGCTGCAATAGAGCCTTAAAATCTAGTCTTTATTTGTATAATACATATCAAAAAGTGTACGAAATAATCAGAATCAAAAGGAACCCAGCACTACAGTCCCTGTAGCAAAACATAAAAATTATACATAAAAACCTTGAACCACAGTACTAGCAGGCTGTAACAGGATCTATGACTGCCACAATGGATCAAACTAAGCACACTTTGCATTCTATTCTGCAAGCGGAGGACTTGACTTGTGACTCTTGGTTTTCAGAATTCTTTCTTGAAAACCAGTGAGCGGGCAAAAGTAAAAGTTGTTTGAAGTATTCTGATCAAAGAATGTATGAACTAGCCAACTGGAAATATGATTTTCAGTGTGTATATTCAATATTGTTTGACCAAGTCTCCTTTGAAAACTCCTTAGAAAAAGAATGTTTAAAAAAAATCAATGCCCTGTTGATTTACCCACCTCCGTTTTATCACGATACTTTACTGCCGTCAACAAAACCTGCGCTATACCACTGATGTGTTTAACAAACTCTGCTCTTGATTTAATGGTAGGCAGGACAATTCAAACCGGAGTGACTAACTGAATGCCACAGGCTTCACAATAATAATAAAACAAGTTATATTGTATTTTTCTCTATTCTGTTTCTGTATTTCCTTCGTGTCTAAAGTTACGTGCCTTATTGTACTGAGGTTTCTGATGGCAACAAGTTGTGATTTTCATTCAGTAGAGCTTTTCCTGAAACGCCGTGTTCACCAGGTCAAGAGATCCAGTCGCTAATCAAAACCCAATCAAACGTTATCCATCCAGCCTGCAGTCAGTGTCCCTCCAATAAAGCCTCTAACAAAGTGCAGCTGTGGTTATCGAAGGTGCTGCCTCTGTCTGAGATTACAAAGCCCACGTTTGGAAAGGCCTTGTTTTTCTTTCAGAACAGAGCCGGGGAATTTATCTGGGCAAAATGCACAGATTTCATTGTTTTCAAAGACAACACAGTTCTCTGTGGTTGCAGCCCGCATTCAAAAGCCCAAGGAATACTTGCATATACCGTGTACAGTAATACATTTATTTTGTCATAAAAACAAATGCCTCTGTAGAGCTTCACTCATCCGCGGGGTTAAAAGCTACTTCTTTGGCAAGAGCGCATAGTGAAAATGAATATATAAAAGAATAGAAAAGTCAAGCCCATATTCATTACAGTATCGGGCAGCGTCGCTCTTTAGACCAGCAGCACGTAAATCGCAACGCAGGTAGCCCTTCACAATAAATGCCATATAAGATAAGTAGTGGCAGTCCACTACATCACGGCAGGTTACTTGTCATCGCAGCCGTACTTTCTCTGCGATACATACCTTGACAGTCTAACCACTGGCGCAACCTGCAGTGCCTTCGCCTTTCAGATGTTAATTAAATCTCTAAACAAAAGCCTGCCAGGAGAAGTGAGGACAGGTGCATGCGACTTCCACTGCAGCAGGTGGACTAAATTGGATTTTGTTCCTCCTGAGTCCATCTATTGGATGATTGCTAGAGACAGATTTCTCAAGCAAAAAAAAAAAAAAAAAGAAGAAGAAAGAAAGAATGAAAAATAAAATGAAAAAGGAAAATAATAAGAAAAATGGGCCAAGATCAGTTCTAATTTCATGTCGCAGCGTGGATGAATCAATAAAGTTGCATCATATCACAGGTTTTCTGTCATCAGACCTGAGGTAGATTTGTTTTCTTGCCAAATGTTCGAAGAGACGGAAGATTAAATTATCCTTGTTCAAAACAAAACTGATCTGAGAGCGTGATTGTTGAGACAGATTGGTTGAGACAGTACATTTTAGAGTTTGCTGCTGGTAAGAACTGGATCCGATTGGAAGAAAAAGATATTAGATATGAAAAATATTGAGCACTTATAATTCAGAACGTTTTAATATCCACAGAGCTTGCCTTTGTAGAAGAAAATATACCAATATCCAGATAATTATCACATATCTAAGGATCCAACAATTCACAGATATCCGAACCAGTGGCTTGTGAGCTGAAGTAGAGGAGGCTGAAATGATTATTTTATTACTATAAACAAAATGTTGTCATTTGGCTTGAATACCAAGTGTTTCTATTACCAGGGAAATCCATGGCTTAATTGTGTTTTCACAGTATGTTTCCTTTCTTCAAGTTATGTCAATATTTCATTTGCTCAATTGTTTATTAATTGCAGGAAATACTTGTTTGCTTGTAAATTTTAAGGTTGCAATAACATATGAGGACCGTTTTTAACACATTTAATTTAAACAACCATTAGAATGGTTATGCTCGCATTGGATATAAATATGTGTGTTATATGTCAATTAATTCATATAATAACCTTGCAACCATAATCTAATCTGCTTATACAGGGTCAAAGTCACAGGGGGGCAGAGCCTATCCCAGCCATGCATTGGGTGAGAGGTGAGGAACTACACCAAAGAAAAGTCATCAATCCATCACAGGGCCCACACACCATTCACTCACACACTCATACGTACCCAAACCTGCAAGTCTTTAGAAAGAACATGCTGACATGGCAAGAACATGCAAAAAAGTATTGTTGGATCTAGGATCGAAGCTTGAGGAAAAATGTGTCTTTGTCCCTAACATTATGGAGCTCATAGTATGTGATTTGTTTTAAATACATTGTTTCTTTCTGTTAATAACCTTTAAAATGCAACTGAGCTCTGTCTGTTCAGAGATCCAAGGTCTGTCTCGACAAAAAAGACACTATTTTTATTTTATTTACAATTTACTATTTACTGGCAACACCGCATGTATCAGTCACATACCAATTTAACACACAGCAGCTTGTTAATGCAAATATTTACTCAGCCAATCATGCGGCAGCAACTAAATGCATAAACGCATGCAGACGTAGTCAAGAGGTTCAGCTGTTATTCAGACCAAATTTCAGAATGGGGAAGAAATGTGATCTAAGTTTCTTTGACCATGGAATGATTTCTAGAGCCAGACAGGATGGTTTTAGTATCTCAGAAACTGCTGATTTCTGGGAATTTTCAAAAACAACAGTCTGTACAGTTTGCAGAGAATGGTGCAAAAAAACAAAAAAACATCCAGTGAGCAGCAGTTCTGTGGGCAAAAATGCCTTGTTAATGAGAGAGCTCAAAAGAAGCTGACAGGAAGGTGACAGTAATGCAAATAACTACCCATTACAACAGTGGTATGCAGAAGAGCATCTCAGAACACACAACACATCAAACCTGAGTGGATAGGCAACAGCAGCAGAAGACAAAACAAGTCTAATGAATTCCTAATAAAGTGCTCACTGAGTGTATATTGGAGCTGGTATATCCTGCAAACACAAAATATGAGATATGTGTGATGTATCTGGAAGCATGCAGTGAAGGGTAGAAATAAATGTTGCTAAAGTGGATATGAATATTAAATGAATATTTGAAACCTGGGGAGCTCTTCCACCACATTGCTGCTTTGGTCTGAGAAAGAAAAAAATATCCTCATGGAAGAATAGATGGCAGAAGTGTATCTCAAACTGATTACGCAAGAAAAGCCAAGGGGTGCCCTGGATAGTACTGTACTTATTGTACTGTGCATTGAACTCATCCCAGGATTTTATTGTGCACCTCATGATACCTGTACTTTTTATTGTAAGTGGTCTGTATGAAATCACATTCAGACTTTAAAATAAGGACACCTAAATTGGATTCCATGAATCAGATATCATTCATTAATTTATGTACAAATGCATTAAGGATGAAATTAACTACTAACGAATGCACTAGTTACATGAATATTTATACATTACCAAACCATAGAATAAACTTATAATTCATCAAAAAATACATTAACTGCTTTTTTTTCATTACAATTGCCATTGACTAATGTAGTTGTTAACATACACATTAATGATGTACAAAATATGTGCAAAGATACAACTTCTCAGTGGTTAGTTAACTAATGATTAGGTAGCTACAGTAGCTAATGCCAATTCACATAACCTTAATGTAAAGCTTTACCAAAATCACTATATTTTTTGTTGTTTTACAGTATACCTCTCTCATATTGCCCTGCTTTAAATACTGTATGCTTGCCGGCGCTTTCAGGGATAAAAAGAATGCCATTTTTTCCATGCCATATATCTGCACTGAACCCATTTCCCAAAGAGCTTCAATGTCTTTGCCTCGAGAAATTTTCAGGCAAAATAATTTTTTCAGGCAAATTGAGTGTCACTCTGATATACATTTCGCCTTAAAGAAATCACAGATAAGTTTAAATAAAAAGTTCCAGTTGTCAAGAAAGAGAGGGACAGGAATAGGAAGTTTGATTGCTGTCTTGCAGCATTATATCTCTTTAATGCTGGAAAAATTGTAGCTGGGTGATTGAAGATGTCAATTCCAAATGATATAAGAGCTCGGTCAAGTCTAATTAAAGACAACAGTGGAATTAAAAACAAGTTTTCACGTCGGCGTTGACATTGAGGGACATTTAAATGCTCTTTGTCAACCTTTTTACCTCGCTAACTGGATTTACAATCAACAGTGTTTCTCTAAACCAGGGGTGTCAATCTGAAATCCTCGAGGGCCACACTGATTTTCAGTCTATTCCAGAGCTGAAGTGCTTAAATCAAGTCACTCACTGGCTAAAGAGTTCACACAACATATTTATAAGGCGTAAATTGGCTGCCGATTGGAACGGAACCACAAACACCCGCAGGCAATGAGACCCACCAAGACAACAGCTTGAGATCCCATCTCTAAACCAATCAATTACATTAAGCCATCATAATATTTTTTGTGCGTATATTTATTTATTTCTTTACTATTGATTGTCTGACTATAAATATACTGCAGCCGTATATATATTTCAACCTTATTTAAATTATTTATATAAAGTTTTTTCAACTCATTAAAAGTTGTGCCTTTTTGGAGAATATTTTATTAAATCTAGCCTCGGCCTTCAGTGCCATACATGTCTTCCATTCCTCATTTTTCATGATTTGGGACAGCACAGGCATATTAAATCCACTGAAAGAATGGTTATTGAGTTTTAATTCACGCTGTAACTCAAAAACGTTTTTAACTTTAACTTAACTTGACTTGAATGATGTGGTGTGTTAATAAACAGTTATTTATGAGAAGCATAAAAATAGAATTAAAATATAAATATAATAAATTGTAAATAAATACTAAACTGTGAAAGGCAGTAATAATTCCTCATAATATGGTGAATATTGATCTCATTATAAAGCCTGAATAATGCTGTTTATATTGGTAAACATCAAGGCTGAAAGACTGTTAAATAAGCCTGCTTAGATAGAGAGTTAAATAGAGTACCGTCTTGTCTAGACAGTAGTTTTAACTGTAGCGTTTCATACAATAGTGTCTCATAGAGTATACACTCAGCGACCATTCATGTGCTTATCAATAAACGTAGCCAAAAGGTGAGATGGTTTAAATGTTAAGGCTAATTAAGTAACTAACATCACAGAAACGTACGTGCAGAGTCGAGTCACATTTACACACTCCAAACTCTGCAATCATCCATCTAAGAACGTGGGCAAGAGTGGAGACAGTCGTACCCCATTACATACCCTACAGTATAGGCCATATATAATACTATAGTCCATTGTATATGAAAGCATTGGACTGCTTTGTTTCCTTGTTGGCTTCTCGTTACACAGCTATTTGGCGAGTCATGTTTAATAGAGTTGATTTGCAAAGCCCAGGAGTGTAGTCATCCACCACGTCCGGGCACACAGTTTAACGTCTGTCACGCGCGTTCTCTCCGAGAGCGATTAGCGGGTCGCGGCCACGCTGGCGCTCCACATCGCGAGGAGAGGGAGGAATAAACGGCAGCGGAAGCTTCGGTCGGGCGGCGGAAGTGCGGAGAGTCGAGCCCCGACCACACATCTGGGGATGTCCCCCAAGGCCCACTGCAGCTCACACACAGCCTGTGGCGGGGAGAGCACTCAGCCGGCATCCATCCGCCCCCGTCCCAGAGAGGCTGTGATTGGAGGACCCCGCGCCACACGTCACCCTCGCCCCTGCACCCCCGCATACTCTGTCACGCTTCTCCTGCCCGGAGCCTCTACCCTCTCCCCGCTGGGGCACGCAAGTCCAAATCCGCCGGTAACGGCACTAATGAACCTGGAACTTGAATTCAAAGCAGAAACCTGCTCCTTTAATGGAGCAGTGTGTGGCCATTAAAAAGGATCCTTCAGGGATTTCACCTCACGCTGCCGCAGTGGTGCGGTTGGCTGGAAACGACGACCATTAGAAAAATACATCAAAAAAATGATTAGGGAGGAGAGCTATTTCTGTGCTTGTCTGGAGAGAAAGGAAACGGGAGGAAGAGAGGAAGAAAGATGACTCCTTTCCAAGTAACACAATCATCTGTGGTTAGCCAGGAGATCTTCTATAAGTACGCCACAGGTCTGTGAATATTTTCCCCTGAAAACCCAAAGACTGAACATAGGTTGCTATGCATTATAAATTAGTCAGTGATGTAGTAACATCAACAACTATGCAGCACATGTTTTGCCTTCTAAAAGATACCATGGCAGTATAAGAAACCATCATCCGGAATATTTAATTACATTACACAAACACACATTATATCTCCTTCAATATACTGCTGAATATATTTTCTTTCCTTTTTCTTCTTAGCTGCATTTGCATTCCACTTTAACAAGTGTATTCTTCTCTCTATTTTATAGATGTTTGGAGTTTGGCTTCAAAGACCATCTTAGTTCTATGAACTTCAGGGAACAGAAAGTATTACCATATCAACCGAAACTGATACAGCCCCAGTGAAAATGCACTGCAGATATCTGAATGGCATTTGAAGTGTGACACTATGGCATATATCTTATATGACATATGGTGTTAAATATAAACACTAAATATATTGTATCAAAATTCTGAGTGGCAACAGGAAAACCTGGTCACAACAACAACAGAAAAAGCCTGTTGCTCATTGCTTACATACTGAATGAGAGGGAAACACAGATGGACAGGAATGAGAAGCAAACTCAAGGCACATTCAAAGGAAAGTGGTGACAGACCAGAAAAAATAAAATAAAATAAAAAAAACAATCAAATATTCCCGCTCACTCAGGGTACCGCAACAGAGACAGTGCCTGTGACAGACATAACCGAAGAGAGGGGCTCATGGAAAAAGGTAATGATTTCCACAAAATGAAAGAGGGCTTTCTTCAGATGCACTGAAAAGAATATAAGATCAGACAGCCTTAAAGAATGTATTCTCTTCTGAAGCCGACTTGAAATGGCTTGAATGCAATGGAACGGAGGCCCAATTGCATAATGAAGATGATGGCTGTGTTATTGATGTTTGGCCGGAAACGTGAAAGGCATTCCATCATGCTACCTCAAATAGAGCCGTGATTTGATGGAAATCCAAAGAATATTCCGGAGAGAAAACTGTAAATCAGTGTAAGTGTGAGATTTATGCAGATTTTACCGTTTTATTAAATTATTCTGAGAAAAACAATGTTCTATTTATTGCAGTGATGCATATTGTGAGAATAGATTTATCTTAACACCTCAAAGTTTTTTTATTTAATGTATAATCGTGGGAGTGGGTCACAGTTGTATCAACACATCGCAACACAGCGTGCAAATCACCAAGGAACATTCCATTTAAAGCTGGAATATGCACGTAATGCCATATTTGCAGATATGCTGACAGTATGTTCATATCCTAGTAAATAAATGCCTCAAATACATATACTGAATACAGATCCCCAAATGCATTTTATGTTTAACCCAAGTGGGTCAAACTCGTCACAAAAATCATCATCCAATATTGATTTCTACCTCATACTGTAACTAACTTATTATCCATTCATAACCATACAATTACTTTTTATTTGTATGGTTCCCAAACCATTTACTTCACAATATAGTCTAAATTTGCTCATTATATTTCCTATAGTGAAGACAGGGGCAATTAAGTTAACTGACAACTAAGGACTAATATTAGAACACACTTTCCTAGAATACATTGCTTGTGGGTTTTTTTTACTTTTACATTATTATTAAGCATGACATCTTTGCTGTTATGGGTCAAAAGTGACACATAGAGATCAATGTTCAAAAGGTGAAATAAAATAAATCTTCCTGAAGCCAAACTTTATTTTGTAGAAAATAACATATTCAAATGGAGCATGAACAAGAGGGCTTCTCAAATCATATGGAGTCAAGGCAGTCCACCTTACCTAAACATGGGTCCCACCACGAGTATCCATTTGGAATGAGAAAAATATCCTGTTATTTGTCTGAATAATAATTGCTCAACTGAAGCCTAAAACAAATATTTGACTCTGAGTGTATACTCTATGAGACACTATTGTATGAAACGCTACAGTTAAAACTACTGTCTAGACAAGACAGTACTCTATTTAACTCTCTATCTAAGCAGGCTTATTTAACAGTCTTTCAGCCTTGATGTTTACCAATATAAACAGCATTATTCAGGCTTTATAATGAGATCAATATTCACCATATTATGAGTCAAATATTAAACGAATAATAAACTCCCTCACCAGCCCTCGGCCTGGGTCTCCCGCCATAGCACAGTTACTGGGAAATGGTCTGTGAGAAACCCTGAAACATTTTATTTATAACCAGACAATATCAGATACAGGATTATCTTTGAAGCATCTCTTTATGGGAGAGGATGCGTCTATTTCTCCTTGTGTCTGTGCGATTGTGCATGTGTGTGTGTGTGTGTATGTTTGCGTTTGCTCTTTCTCCTCCATATCATTGTCCTGATCGAAGATATGATCAATAACCCCATAGACAGTGAATCTGTTGCACACTTTGGAATAGAAAGATATTACTGCAGAATGAAATTGACAAGAAATCAAACAAGCCTTATTGAACGAACCCAATGTTGCGAGAAATCTGTGTAATGTTATTCATGCCACGCCCCCACAAGATGACACTGTGTTAGTCTTGTAGCTAAGGTGGCTAAGGTGACCTGGAGGATTGGTGGTGTAGCCACAATGACATCAGTATAGCTGCTGGGCTGCTGGGCCCCTAACCCCCACATTGCCCCCTGCTTAGTCTAATCAACTGTAAGTCGCTTTGGATAAAAAGCATGCGCAAAATAATTGTAATGTGCTTGTCCATGAGAAAATAGATAGATGGAGAGACAGAGAGAAAGAGAGAGCGAGAAAGAAATAGAGAAAGAGCGAGGGTGTGTGTGTGTGTGTTCAAGTTTCTTTTTTGTGTGTGTGTGTGTCTGTTCAAGTACATTTTTCGTGTATATGTGTGTGTGTGTCTGTCCATATAATAATTGTTCCTGGGGAGGAAGGGGAGTGGTGTGGTGTGATTTGATCCACAAAACTACACACAACTTTTCAGTGCATGCCACACTATCGACAGCCAGTATTCTCTGCCGGGTCAAATTTGACCCATGACACCACGGATGGAACATTTTCTGACCCATAACACCACGGATTTGACCCATAACCACAGATCCAAACAGCATTTTTGATCATTTTGCTCCAGAATTGAATAAAATAGTGACCATCTGTTTTGTTGTATTCATATAGCTGTTTTTGATATCATGGGGCCTCGATTTGACCCGAACACAATAGAAGGGTTAAGCTATATTGAAGGGCCAGATAATTGAAGAACGAGAATTTGCCAAGGTCGAACGTAAGGGTGATGGAGGTCTGCCATAACAGCCATCCCCTGAGCATGGCTCAGGCAGTCAGGAAGGGTTAAACATTTCTCCTTCAACGCAGATGAAGCAGATGAAGCAGATGAATTGCATGCTATCAAACAAATCTAGTAGGCCTTTTGTTGCCTTTCTGAGGATGGGCGAAAGCCATTAGCAACCGTATCCCTTATTACCAACGCTTGAATCCTGTAAGAGAAACTCAAGGTCACCTATGTGGCCTATCTGCTTCAAATCAGAGGCCTGACAGGCACATATTTCATCCTGATCTACAGAGCCATTTTATCTATCCAGTCTTCCAAGCAGGCTCCCGTTTACTCAAGCAGACCCAGCCTCGTAACATTGTGATAACGCGCGTACCTAAACTGGTTCCTGGTGCAATGGAGGTGGGAGTAACACTAATTAATACCTTGTCTGTGACATGAAGCAACGCAGCGCACCTCATGCAAATTCAGAGCAGGCGGTGCATACTGTATGTTTTGAAGGCGTCCCACAATTCTCAGCTGCCCGGGCCTGCCTGTCTGGCCATCTGTGGTCAGCTCCAATCGAATCAGCCTAGCCTTTATCTGCCACCAATGGGGAGAGAGGAGCAGGAGCCTTACTGGGGTTGCCATAGCAATATGATTCTTCTAATGCTTTCAGACTGGACGGAGCAGCGCTACCCTGAAAATTGGCCACCGTGGTCATTATCGTTATCACCACACACAGGCACATACCCGCACATACACACACACACGCACACACACAGGTAAAGGTGAGGGGCATTCATGCATACCGCTAGTACAAATCTGTGTTCATGGTACTGATATTTAAATGTATTATGCTATATATTTTTACCGAGTTGAAAAATCAGCCATATTGTTTATTATTAAAACCAAAATAAACAAAATTGCAATTCCGCATTATCATATAGTCAAAAACTTTGTTCGGGAAATGAAAGGAGCTATACGCTCAGGAGAAGGAAGCGTTTATATTTAGTATCTAGCATGACTGATGGCTACCTGTAGTTCTCTCCTCACTACTTTAGGCTGCCCACATACATTTCCAAAAAGGGAAAAAAAACCCCAGCATTGCCTCTTAACCCTGTGCCGTACCAACGCATTCTAGTATCACCAAGCCACTCCCGCTATATTTCACAGCATTCACACTCTCTGCGGACACACACACACACGCGCTCTTTCTAATGAAATGACTTATTTACTCACTTCATCAAACCGGTTCCTTTTTTTTTTTTTTTTTTGCGCGCGTGATCATTATTTTCCAATTCTGTGCCCCATTTTATCTGAGCTAATTAATTTCTGCCCGCTTAATAAAGTGATAATTCCAGGATAATTGCTGCAATCTTGCCCCAAAGCAAATTTGTCTAATGACTCTTATTTTGAAGGCAGAATGCAAAGGAGAGCTGTGGGAGGGGGGGGGCGGGGGGCAGCACGCCAGCCGGCGGGCGGGCGGGGGGGAGAGGGAGGGGCAGGGCGGCGGGTAGACGTGGGCGCGGGCAGAATTTACTCGGTGACCTTACCTCTCCCTCCCGCGGAGCGCGGAGCGGCGGCCCAGCCCGCTCCGGAACGCAGCCGCCCGAGCGGTGGGGATTTATTGGCTGCGCAGAAATCTCATTCCTTTTCCCGAAAAAGATCCTTGCACGGGCCGCGAGCGCTCGGCGGTGAGATACGCCCCTGCCGCCACCCGGACGGGCCGGCGAGCGAGAACGACACCGGGGCGCTGTCTTAACCCGCCCGCTTGGGTTCGCGTCCCGGATACGGCAGGACGTGGGGTCGGCTCCCCTTTGACGCGCGGGCCCTTTGACGCGGGGGCCATTTGACGCGCGGGCCCTTTCACGCGGGGGCCATTTGACGCGCGGGCCGCGGCTGGAGTCGATGTTATCCGCATTGACCCGGCCCGCGGTCGACCCACGCGCCGGCTGATTAATTCTCTCTCCTCCCCTGCTTTTCTCCGCCACCAGCCGTAAATTTACAACGGGAGCTTGAATGGGAAAAGTGTTCCGTGATTTTCATTTTGCACAGAATGGATGTTCTACAGTAGATTAATAATGCCGCAGCTAATATTTCTTTTGTGACACCCAGTCAACTGCCGGGGGGGCCAGAACAGATCCCGGCACTCTGAACCCTGAAATCATAGTCAATGCAGCATAGTATGATTCTTCAATCAGGATGGCATGGGTGGTCTTTGTTGTGAGAGTCCATGTTTTAGGCTACATCCAAGACCCACCACCCCCCACCCCTCCCCGAGACAATGTGTAGAGGGATACAAGGCTGGCCGATGTTGAGTCATAGTCATGATGCGACCGCTTTTCTACCTGTAATAGATCAGTGTTCTGCGCTCATCATTTTTACCGGCCTCAAAGAAACTTTCCTTTCTGTGTCACTAATTGAAGTCAAAATGAACTCCATGACCAACATTGATGAGACGTCACAAACCTGCAGAGACTGCCTAAGTGGCCACTTGTGGTTTTAAACTGTTTCTGAATTGGCCAGGTTATATAACCTTGAAAAAAAACAGCTATTGAACAGCCTCCTGTTCACCGGAAATATCCTGATGCTTCAATCATGATAGTGCAAAGCAGAGAAGGGCTGTGCCCAGCTAGATTTGAGGTTAGATTCAGCATGGTCCCACTGTACCATCTCTCGAGTGCCCTCGTGTGCTATATCTCAAGAGCATCTGAAATAGGACACTACAAATTGTGAGATTAGTTCCCCTGAAATCTGAGTGGGTCTCGCTAGTTTTAGCCAACATTGTGTTCTGGGTCAATTGCTCAGTTGGCTTGAATCACTGCCTAGAATTTGAGCCCCACGAAAAATTCATGATTTGTCTGAAGAAGTGACCTTTGGTTTATTACCAAAAGTACATTCCAGGAAACTGGGTGGATTCTCCCATGAGTAAGGCTGAGTCAGAGGAACATCCTGGTCAGGCTGAGTTAAAACATCTGGCAAGTAAGAGTACTCTCTGCGTATTCTTTGTCCAGGTTTGACTAAAATAAACATTTAACATCTGTGGCAAAATAAGAAGCTCTCTTTTTAGCACAGGCTTGTCCCACACTGAAGTTGGAACATACCCTCTGTATTGGCTGACTTAAATGAAGGTAAATGATCATGACATTTGTTGTTGTTGGTGTACGTTTATCTGTTCTAAAACCTATTTATTTTAGCCATTCCTAGCTTAAGACACAGAAAAGTATTAATCATTTTATCTTGAATCATATGAATCATAGAGGAACGGCCCCAACTCAACTTAATTTCTCTTTGATGGGGGTGGGGGGTGTAATCATGAGGTAAATATGCTTAATGTCAATTTAATTTTCACAAAAGCCAGAACACGCTCAATTCCTATTGCTAAGGAGTGCCCCTCTCATTTTACAAATCAAACATGCCTATTTGTTTTTATTAAATTCCCCTTTTTTTTCACAAAAAAAGGAATCTGGCTTGAATGTAGAATTTCATATATCCTCAGCTGTGTGTGGCACACTGCGGCTAAGCTCTTAAGATGTGCTACAGTCTTCAAAATGCTTTTGTCATGTCCAGCACTTTGTACCTTTTCACTCTTCCATTCCCCCTTCTATTCTCATATAAGAGATAAGCCAATTGGCCTGAACTCTATTACTGACCTTTCAGGAGGAGCCCTTCAGATTCCACTCTCTTGCTTGCAGCAGGTCAAATATTTAAGGAAGTGCCTTGGTTTTCCTCCAAAGAGCAAGGATTGCATCATCCCATAAACAAAATTATCTGTCATCCATCCAATGGTCCGTCATTCATTTATTATTAATTATTAGATGCACATTTTGGCTGAACATATGATTCCGTCTACTTATATAAAACATATATTTTTTATGTGAAGGTTCAGGTCTCCTCCCCAATCGCCTGTCCCTCTTTGTGTCTACTCTTTAATATTTTAATGTTTATATGCACAGTGGGCTGCAATGAATCTGTATGTGATCGAAAGCAAACCTGAACTCTCTCAATGAGTTGAACATGAGATCATTCTGCAGATTGCTTTTTATTGTCATTTCATACCCAGGTATGAACAAAACATGACGTACATTCATACCAACAAACATGACGTACATGCAAGGATGCCGAAGAATATGTTCTGCCAGGAAGAATGGGGAAAAATTCCAAAAACGAGAATTGAAAGACTCTTAGCTTGCTGCAGGAAGCGTTTACAAGCTGTTATAGTTGCCTGAGAAGTATATACAAAGTACTTCCTTTTTTATTATTTTGAAACTGTAAACTGTAAATAATTGCTTAAAAATTTTGAGAAATGCGTCATGTTTAATGTTGTACCATTTCGAGGTCAGGTTCGCTTCTGTTCACTGAGATATTAATTGTAAAATACTTTTTGCCCAAATTTTTGCACACTACTCTACTTTTATATCATAGCATTGCAGGACCCAGGAAGGGGAGTGTGGGGGATGTTATATTTGAAGGGTGTTGTCCTAATATGACAGTGTAGTTTAGTGCGGTTTCCGACCATCAGAGAGTGCCAGTCATGTGAAGGGTTCGTAGGATGTGAATTCTCAGAATAAATTTAAATATTAGACTTGGTGAACTGGTGGGAATTGAATAAAACTATGTTTATCAGGAAAAATAATACCCACTTCCAGGCTATTTTTCAAACAGGACAGGTCTTTATCTGACCTGTTCGGTTGTTTGTTCTATGACCATGATAAGCACTGTTTTGTACGTCTCTTTGGATAAGAGTGTCTGCTAAACAAATAGAAATGTAATGCAATGACAGAGCTCATAGAAAAGGGGGGGGGGGGCTGATTATGTGAAGAGTTGAATAAAGTATAAACCTATAGTCGTATATATTAGCACTATAGTAGTAACTACAGTATATAAAATGTATGAATGTCGCAAAAGCTCTGTCACCCAAAATTCATGTAAATATATTTAATAGTATATTCATGTATATTAATTTATTGTATGTAATACAAAAAGAGACAATAGGATATATTATATGACTTGGGGAAACAGCAATATTAGAACAGCCAAGAAACATACTAAGCCTTCCAGGGAGCTCCATCCTAGGGTTCAGGGTAGACTGATAGAGGACCGCTATTAAATAGGGACATGAGCATTACCCAACGTGATCAGACTCACAAAGTTTGTAACGCAACTCCAGCAACAGAACAAAAGGTGAATAAAAAAATATGCTCCTTGAGAAACCCCAGAGCCAGGGCTTCATTCATTCTTAAACAAAAAAAGTCACATCCTAACATCCTCTATAATCCATCTGAGAAAACCATCCCTAAAGGAGGGTAACTTTCCAAGCAAATGGAAGCAAGCTGTTATGAGTCATATTTTTAAGTCTGGAGGTTGTACTGAAGGTTAGTAATTACGGACCTACCAGTACACTGGCACTCATTTTAAAAGTAACAGGGAAATTGTAGTTGAGCAACTGAGTGCTCATTTAAATATGTCATCTTCAAAAATGTGTGGTCCCATTCAAGTTGACAGTGAAAAACAGTCTACAGAAACAACAAGTTGCTATTTAAGAGAGAGCACTACACCTAAATTTGTTAAAGGCAAATTGTTTTTAGATCTCTGTACAGCTGCGATACTATTAATCATGATGCCCTCCTCTCAGAAATATCCTTGTTTCCTTTTTCCTCTAATGTATTAAAATCAATGTGTTCATACTTCTGCGATGGGTAACAGTGTCTAAAAATTAAAAACCAGATTGTCATGTTCTGGCAAAGTCAAAATGGGGGTACCACAGGGATTGGTTCTTGGCCCACTTTTATTCAGCCTACATATAAATGATCTGCCCTCAGAGTGTCAGGGAGCTGACAAATGTATGCAGATGGCACTTGTGTATGTACATGCCAAAATCTCAGAGCAGGCTGTCTCCAAGTTAACTAAAACCATGTCACAAGTGCTGCAGTGGCTTTGCCATTCATGCCTTTGTTTAATTTTTGGCAAGTATTTCAGCGTACAACAAAAGCAACCAATCCATTCTGTAGCATAGTGGTAATAGTAAATGACTGGGACAGGCAAGGTTTGTGGTTCAAATCCCAGTGTAGTCACAATAAGATCCGCACAGCCCTTAACCCTGCATTGCTCCAGGGGAGGATTGTCTCCTGCTTAGTCTAATCAAACGTACGTCGCTCTGGATAAGAGCGTCTGCCAAATGCCAACAATGAAATGTAATGTCATCTCATAAAAAGGATAACAAGAAGATGACAGAAGGAAATGTGACTCATCAAACTTCAGATTCAGATTAGTCGTGTACCGTATGTGTATCCTGCTGTTCGTTTTTTCCACTCATTTGACGAATTGCATTACCCGGTCATCCAATACTGAAGAAACTACTATAAAACCATTGCAATCTCTTTATAAACAATGCAGATATGAGAGAAGAAACCCACTAAATGTTACCGTTGCAATGTATACTCACTGAGCACTGGGTATTTGGGTATTTATTCGACTTCTGCTTCTGTAGCCTATCCACTTTGATGATTTGACGTGTGGTTATTTGCGTTACTGTCACCTTCCTGTCAGTTTCGACCAGTCTAGCTCTTCTCCTCTCCAATTAAAAATGCATCTTTGCCCTGAGACTTTGTGTGAATATCCCAGGAGATCAGCCGTTTCTGAGGTGCTCCATCCACCCTGTCTGGCACCAACAATCATTCTAAGGACAAATTCACATTTTTTCCCCAATCTGACATTTGGTCTGAAAAACAGCTGAACCTCTTGACCATCTATGCATTTAGTCGCTGCCGCATGATTGGCTGATGAAATATTTGCATTAACAAGCTAGTGTACAGGTTTACCTAATAAAGTGCTCACTGAGTGTACTCTCAAAATATAAATTGCAGGAATTCATGCCCTACTGCAATCAACAGCGCTGTACATTTCTTCATGCGGTACACATCTTCCACTTCATCTTGCAGCCAAATTGAATTTTAATGAATAATTCACATCATCCTACATTTTTTAAAAATAGTTTCACAACTATATTGTCTATTGCTCATATTGTTGTATCTTCTATGTCTATTTGTATTTTCTTTATTGTTATTCAGCCGTTGTGTTGTACGATTAGAATAACTTGCCTGGGGATGGCAGATGAACATTAGCCTTGGCTAACGCTGGTAGAATATATCCAATGGTAATATTTATATTAAATATTGTACATGGTCCCTGACAAACAAAATGAAATGAATAAATAGATGAATTATTAATTTGATGCCCGGATGGAATATCATTCAGTGTATCACATTTACTGACATTAGCGCTTCGCTCTAGATCAACGTGTTCTCTCTCCTGGGAAATGACAGCAAAAGGGCGCAAATATCCATTCCTATAAAGTAGTTCCCATTTCATTGTTTGTTTCTAAGAAGTAACAATGGGAACTGGGTCAGAACAGCACTAAAGCATGGCAATTATGTTATTATGTTGTTACGAATGAATGGAGAAGCATTGTACCCATTGTTACTGTTCACATTTTGGCCTTCAGTGGAAAAATAAAAGTCTGTCCTTACGGGTGAAAAGATCAACTCTTTCCCGAGAACATGCCAAAGATATCCCCGGAGACAAATGTAAAAAAAAAAAAAATTAAGCTCGTGATGTCTCAAGACAATATTGAAGATCAATATTTTGTTGTGCAGACTATTTCGACTCGTAGTCATCAGGTCACAAGTTGGAGGTAACTTGACAATTTATGCAGTCTTCCGTGGAAAGCAAAACAATACTTCCATTTTAATGAAAAAAGCAATAAGAACTTTAAATCACTACACAAGGGAAACAGAACATGCTTTTAAATTAAATTTTTCAAAAATAGGATAATACAAGTATGAGAAAATCACTAAAACTGTATCAGTAGCCTTACTGATGGGGCCCGCAGAGGTGGCGTGTCTGGCTAAAGCACTGGTTCCAGTCTGACATTCTGACCACGCCAGTACAGCGGCTGGGCGTCACGCAGGGTCACACTGCACGCTGCTCTCATCCCACTCACTCATTGGGAGGGGTGGGCGGGACCATTTACCCCGGTAAATCAGCCCACGCCAGTAGAGTCATAATCACTTGGGAAAAAAATAGCAACTTGAAAATCTGACATTTTTTTCATGTGCGTAATGAAACCTGCATCGCGCAATCAACCTAAATAAATAAATAAACTCATACATGAATAAATAACTTTTAACAACCACTAATGTCACATTGCGCCCTTGTGTGGCGCTCATATTTGCAACTACTACTGGACAATTATGCAGGAGATGCTGAATAATCCTCGCCCCTTTCAGGGTCAGGCAATTGCTAATTTTATGCCATACGGTGAGGCCCCACCCCGCAGTCAGTTCTGTACTGTCGGAACATAGATTCCAGACTGCAAGGGGCATCATTGCACTGAGAACCAGCGCTTTAGCTGGATTTTTCACCTAACATTCCAAAAGACCTCATCAGCGAGACCTTGTGGAGACCGTATTCCTTTCCCATAGCAGGCTGATCTCTTCCTCGCCTGTTGTGATTCAGCTTCGGTAGTGCGGCGTTTTTCCATTAGACAACCAGAAGGAAATTAGACCTGGTGAACTTTTCAGATTCAGTTGTGCCCTCCCCCATCACCCCCCTTGCGTTTATCCAAGAGCTCTCTGTACAAAAGAGAGCAACATTATTACTGTTCCTGTGGAAGAATGAGGGTCCGGGCTGCTGGCTTGGCACAGGGACTGGGTCTGTTGTTGTCCTGCAAGCAAGCCATCCACACAAATTCCATCACCAGGACCCATGCTATCATCTATCGGTATTGACCCCCAAATTGAAGGAAGAATTGTGCACTGTGCCAACACAATTTAAGAGAACTTTGAAAGGCGGATGTATTGACAACAAGGAACAAGGAAGAAAGGAAAGAACGAAAACATGAAGAATGGGGGAGATCGAGAAGGAACCAGGGGAGGCGATAGAAAAAAAACAACAAAAAAAAACAAACAAATAACAAAAAACTATAATGGCAAATGGGAAAGAATGAACCCAAACAGCTTAAGAGTTTGAGATTTGAGGTCTCCAAATAACAGCAAAGACGGTGAAAGCCAGTCACACTCTCCAGAATACACAAAGCCCAGCTGCGTCTCGAGGGGAAGCCGAGACGGAGAGGCACGACGCCCCCACTGCCACCGTGGCCAGAACAATGGCGTTCAGGCCTGCTCTCCTTTCAGTGGCACCGGGCAAATCCCCCTTTCAATCTGAATTTTGTATCAATTAAGAAGCTAGCCGGGCCCTCTCTTGTTTAAAGGGAGCGGATAATCTAAACAGCTGGGGTCGGATCGCATTATCAGAGGCAACATGGCGGTTGCGGTCGGCGAGCAGCCCGTCTTAGCCCCGGCGATGGAGCCATTGTGCCGGCATTTAAAGCCGCTGCAGCCTGTTGATCCGCTCCGATGTGCGGCATTCAGGGGAGCGGGGAGAGCGGGGTCAGGGGTCACACAGATTAGAGCGGCTGATGAATGGCGGGGGTCCGTCTGAAAGGTCTGAAATGTTTGAGCTCCGCATGAGAACTGAGATCTGCGGTGAGCCGGCAGTGGCTTGAGGGGAGGACGCAGGGCGGGGGCGGGGGCGGGGTAGTTAGTGTAATGCGAGTGACCATGCTCTGCTCAAGAAAGAAGCATGTCTCTTCCAAGGAAATAAGGGTGAGACAAAACATTTAATATATTTTATATACTTAAATATAAATGTTTCTTAAATAAACACACACGCACACACACCTCAAGTTTTGATTCCCTCACGAAGTGGAGTAAAGCTAAAAATGAAAATATTCCCATTTGTGTCTGCATGAAACATGTATAAAACAAAAAGATATTTGTTAACAAATGTATGGTCTTCCTTCTTTGACTGTGATGATGTCATTCTTCCTGTAGTCTTTTATGGGGCTCAAGTGCCATTCCTCACAAGACGAAATTGCGTGACCCTTCAAAGTGGAATTTGAGCAGATCTTTAACAATTCTTTGTTCTTGTGAGAACTAATTCTCTGAGCAGAAACATTAATGCTATATCTGAGTGAGGTCTGTAGATGCCATTGGCCTCCTAGAACATTGATTTTGTTTTCCTTTAACCATCTACTTGCAGACACGGATGCGTGCTTTGAATGATTATTCTGCAGTGTCCTATTTCAGAGATTCTTAACGAAGGGAACAAGATATTATAGAAATTCTGATACTATGTATCAAAACCCATTTTCCCTCATTTCTGACAGAAGCACCAGGATAATAACATATGAGGCCAAAAGCCAGAGAAAACTTATTTTCTAAATTTCACAGATGGGATGACATCAGCCTTACATTTTCAGCCCAAAACATCCTGCTGCTGTGAACATATTCCTGAAGCAGATTTTGTTATTCCTAGGATCCAAAATATACACTCAGTGAGCACTTTATTTATTTGGACTTATTTTTTAGACTTATGCATACCACTGTTGTAATGTGTGGTTATTTGCATTGCTGTCACCTTCCTGTCAGCTTTATCAGTCTGGCCATTCTCCTCTGACGTCTTGTTTTGTTTTCAAGTTATTCTATATTCTATATAACTCTAGACACTGTTGTGTGTGAAAATCCCAGGAGATCAGCATTTTCTGAGATACTCATTCCACCCTGTCTGGCACCAACAATTATTCCACGGGCAAAGTCACCTGGATCATATTCCTTCCCCATTTGGTCTGAAAAACAGCTGAACCTCTTGACAACATCATGAGTTTACGCATTTAGTTGCTGCCACATGATTGGCTGATTAAATATTTGCATTAACAAGCTGGTGTACAGGCCTATCCAATAAAGTGCTCACAGGGTGTATTTTCTTTTGTCATCAAGATGAAACTTTACAAACCTTTATTATTTATTCTGTGGCTTTGTGACACTGGATGGATCCAGCCAATGTGGAATGTTCATTGGCATTCCAGATTTATATTTTCCACCCAGAATCTTGTGACCTGTCGGTAATGGACCATACAGGGATACAGGTAAGGTCCCATATAATGGCAGTTTTTATTAACACTTTACAATAAGTTTACATGAACTGGCATTGGCTAATGTAGTTAACTAACTAACTAACTACTGAGAAGTTAATATGTACAGCGCTATTAATGTACTAGTACATTGTTCGTTCATGTTAACAACTGCAACAGTTAATGTCAATTCCAGTTCAAAACAGTTCCCTAACTAATTGTAAGTTTATTCTATGGTTTGCTAATATTCAGGTAACTGATACATTAGTTAGTACTTAACAAATACATGAACTATTGAAAAGCTATCTTCATGCTTAAATTATGCATTTGTACACAATTCTTTCATGTTAACAACTATACTAGTTATTGCAAGGTGGCACCTTTTATTATTGAAGAAAATGTGTTTATTTTGGAGATCAAAATGGCTTTTGGATAGTTGGACATTCACCATCAAATGCCTCTTATGAATTTTACTTTTTTTTTTTTGTTCATAGCCATAACCTTGTGCATAATTTTACATGATATTGAAGTAACATAGGTTTCTAAATGTTTCTAAACAGCTACTTCTGCAAAGTTTAGTACTACATTAACTTAATGATAATTCAGGAGTATGTTTGAGATGTAACAAGCACATTCTGTACTTTATTGCCCTTGCCTGGTGCAATTGAGCCAACCAAGAGTGGTTGGGGTTTGGACTTTTTGAGGGTATATCATAGGTTAAGCATATTTCAATTGCTTTGTATTTCTAATAAAATATTTCACATTTCCTGAGCACAAAAAACCCTTGTATTCCTTATGTTGGGCCGACTGGCTGTCATCTCCTAAATTTAATCAAAACAACAAATAAATATATATATACATACAATCTGATGAGTATGTGCTATTTAGAGATACTCTAAAATAATCTGTCAAATCCAAAATAATAAAATATTGATTTGCCCGGGCCTGTTGTATGCTGAAGGCGAAAAGCAGAGACTCAGCCGG
>NC_083762.1:9795711-9985711 GCF_963514075.1 Conger conger | reverse complement strand
TTTACAGCACCCGCAATTTTAGCCGGCCCAAATGAAATATTCAGATTCATTTCTAGGTAAGGCCTCCAAAGCACGATAGAGCACACTGTGCTCCATATGGGATTTGAAGCAGATGAAGGGAAACAAGAAGATGATGAAAAAGAAGAAGAGAGAGAGAAAAAAAAGTACTGACGTCATCATGCACGTTCATTAACCGCCGCAATTATACGAGCTATGATTGGACCCTGAAGACGCGATTCTGTAACCATGACTGATGAATTAGAAAAAAAAAACGGCTTGAAAACGCTATCACCCATCCCCCCCCCCCCCAAAACATCCAACCCCCTTCCTCCCTTCGCTCAGCGCAGCTTTACGTCTGCGTAATATTAATATTCATTTTCTTTATTTTAATGAAGCCGGCAACAGGCTCGGGGCGGTGAGGGGCGCACTGCGTTTGGCATCGGTGGAGACGCAGTGAAACAGGAAGCTGGGTGTCTCCTTCCCCCTGTTCCCCTGGGCCGCATAGTAATGAGCCAGCGCCACACCGCAGCCAATTACAGCCACTCCCAGACAGATGCCTTCAGTCTACAAAGACCCCCGCAACCCCGCCCCCTTCGGTCGCCCCCCCCCCCCCCCCCCGCCCCCTCCAGATCTCTCCTTGGTTATAGCCATCCATCAATTCATCATGACCAATTCTTCTTTCCTATTTATAGCTGTTCAAAGCGGAGACACGCCGTTCTGCTGGCATAAACACAGGCATTGTATAATTGAACATATTCACAAACACACAGGAATGCTGGGAATCCGGTACAACTGTAAGCCTTTCTCAAGTTCCACTTTCATTATTTTTAACAATGTAGGGCAGTAATGGTTGGTTTATTTTTGTGTAGCATTCACAATAACAAAGTAGGGTAAATTCCATGTCAACACAACACACTTTTAGATGAGCGTAATGGAGTTGGGGCAAATCAAAGTCATGGCCTATTTGTTAGCACCGTATCTCCCAGATTAACAGTCCGAGACAAGTGTAATTTTCTTTCCACTGGTTTTTTACAAGGCCAAATCAGTATGCCAAAATCTGATACAAATCTGTAACGATGCGGTCCAGAGGTGTGTTGATTTGACAAGGAACTCATGAAACCCAGTACAAGAAGGCTTTTTAAGGAGGCTTTTAAGACTGCGTGGATGCTTGGAGGTCCACACCAAATGCAGACTGACATTTACTTGTGCTCAGGTCAGGTGTACAGACAGTGTGCAAATACACCCGCAATCACATTCAAGAGGCCCAGCTTGCAATGGCAAACAGTTGCTTGTGAATTCAGTTGTAATATCTGATATTCTGTAAAAAAAACACTACCGCAGACAGGCAGGGTGTGAAATCACCTCTTTACTCTCTCAAATTGCAACACAGAACACTGCATGTGTGCGCTTTTAAAACAGGACTCCCGATCGCTTTGCTGTGTTTTCCAGTGGAGCATTCATTGTAAAATGCAAAGCAGCAGACTTTGACAAGGTAAGCTATTACTACAGCATTATGCTCCTGTTGATGTAGCGCCGTTGTCGTGTTTTTCACTGTAAAAGAGGCTGAATTTGGCCCCTTTTTAGCCCACCAGCGCAGCAAAAGAAGCGCTTAATGAAACAGACAGGGAAAGCGAAGGCATGTAATAGACTTCATGATTGCGAAAAGCATGAGTCAGTTGGCGAGTCAAGTTGGCAATATCATAGGTTACCTTGGCACCGCAACCTGAATATCTGAGCACAGAGGAAAGAGAAAAAAAAGCTGATATGAAGATCCTCAGTCAATTGTGAGGCACAAAATTGCCTTATGAAATTATTATTCCGTCGAGCAATTCAATTACAGGCCCCAATATCTCATTAAAAAAACAGCGCAGTGAGCGCACATATTGCCCAAATGGTGCATATGGCTACATTTGTAAACACAGGCAGCGTGCCTGCCCATGCTGTGCGACCAAGGACTGCGGCACCATTACACAAGATGTGACATCTCCCCGATTCCTTTAATAAGACACCACCAGGTTTGTGGTCTTACTCAGTCAAACCAAAATTACAGCCAAGAAAGAAACACACACACGAAACACACGCACACACACACACAAAAACGGTTAATTTGCAATGCCGGCAGGTGCCAATTCCAACAGTCCTTGTCACATCAAGATTGAAAAATAAATAAATATTATTAACTGACATAAAAGAAGATTAAAAAGGATTTTGTAATGACGTGGACAAGCTATTTATTTGTGTACACCATTCTCCAGGACCATGTTTACATGCACACTATATTCCAAGTTAGGAGCTGTATTCTGGTTAGGGTCATATTCCAATTATGCCAAGCTGTTTACATTTATCATGAAAGGAGTATTCCAATCTTCTTCCTGTATACATGGCTAGATGAATATTCAATTTACAGCATGACCTTCAGTCATTGCTAAAAGACAGCATCATCATAATTCTTTTTTTCTTTTTTGTTGAAGTGGCTGTGATACCACTGGTATTGTTTTGCTCCTTTGCCTTACAATTATGGCTGCCAACATTGATGCATGAAGTCATATTGTAGTGTGGACCTATGACAACTTTTCAAATCTTCAGTGCTATCTATGACTAGATTTCCCCATCTACCATCCAATGCTTAACCAATTTAATTAATAATTGTAATTAAAATTAATCACATGAGTTCACACGCTAACGTTGACAGCCAAAATACATTGCTTTCTTCCACCTGTGTCTAATTTGCTCTGTGGTTCCACTAGACCCAGCATCTAATCATTTTGTCTGCTTAAACAAATAACTATTCACATGTTTTCTGCTGTCCATGTACAGTACAGTATTGCACAAAGTTTCATTATATTAATACAGAAATTAAGACTTCAGTCTCCTCCTTGCTCCAGAAGCGAGAGCGTCGTTTTTGCCGCAAGAATTTTTACAGTAAAACAGCTGCTTGACTTCAACACCAAAGATATTTTGCAAATTAATTAAAACAAAATAAAGTGTTTGCATGCTTTTAGTTCTTGAGTGTATTATTAGAAGCATAGGCAACCAACCTGGATATTTGGAGTACGGGCTTACCTGGGCCTTGCTTTCCAGAATAACATGAGCCCTAGCGTATCCGGGATACTTGAGTCTTCCGAATGAGATCAGAATAATGATGCGCATGTACATGTGGCTAATGCCACTGGGAATTTGAAGTTCCTGAATTGAAACAGATCACAGGTTCACTGTGCAAGTGTTTCTCAACTCCAGTCTCCAGGGCCCACTGGCCAGAATGCTTTCGTTGTGACTAATCAAGGGCATTTTTGGTGGTTTGATTGACTCAGTCATTAAATCAGGTGTCTGAGTTCCTGGTTCTGGAAAGTGGGTCCTGAGGACTGGAGTTGAGAAACACTGAGCCAAAGCTTCGCAACAGCCAGTAGGCATGTACAAGCTTACTAAGGGTGGGTGTGAAAAGGATGTGACAGTACAGGGAACGCTATCAGAGTGGGGCTGGGGTTGTGTCTGGTCCTCAGGGCATCAGAGTTGGGCTGGGGTCATGTCTGGTCCTCAGGGCATCAGAGTGCGGTTGCGGGGCTGTGTCTGGTCCTCAGTGCATCAGAGTGCGGTTGTGGGGTTGTGTCTGGTCCTCAGGGCATCAGAGTGCGGTTGTGGGGTCGTGTCTGGTACTCAGTGCATCAGAGTGCGGTTGTGGGGTTGTGTCTGGTCCTCAGTGCATCAGAGTGGGGTTGTGGGGTTGTGTCTGGTCCTCAGTGCAGGGACTCTCTCCATCTCCCTCAGAGACAGCTCAGAGACAGCTGCGGTCTGTGGGGGAGCGGAGGGAGAGAGGGAGGGGGACCCCAGTGCAAGCACACAAGCTCAAGCACATTCATATCAGAGTGTAACAATGGTTGGTCTCTCTATGAGAAGTAACTGAATCAAAAGGACTACGCAGAGAAAACAGATCCACAGCTATGGACAATATTCATGGACAATAAGTTGATGAACATGAATCCATGTTAAACATTGACCATCACAACTATTAAAAACACACATTTTGTTTATTTTAGATAACTATAGAATTGGCCTTGTTCAAACATTACACCAGTACATCAATGCTGTGAAATATGATATTTGAAATCTGACATGATTCTGTACTGTAACATTAATATTTGTGCCAGAGAAAATAATTGCCAGTCGAAATGACTGGTTGGCAAAAACTACTCCTGTAAGTTTGAGATGTAGCAGCTCAGATTCAATTGCTTACACCAAAAACCATTAAATATCTATTTGAAGACAGAGGATCATATCCAGCCAGATTCTACATGAGCTAATGCCAGCGACACGCTGCGATCAAAATTAAAATAAAACTTTTATAAAACTTTTAAAGGAATCAGATCATTTGCATATTTGTTTACACATGAAAGTGAATGTAGAACTGTGCGCACATTGGAAATACAGTCTAATTAGACAATAACCAGGCTACCTAGGTGTCCGTTTAATCTTGCACCACACGGCTGTGATTTGATTGCGTACACATTCAAGAGATTGGATAGCTGGGCTTCAGCCAGCTAACTCCAGGTCTATTGGATTTCTGTCAATTCACATTTGTATTAAAAGATACAAGCCAGGAAGGGGTCGGCGGTGAGGAGAATGAACACTCTGAGGCCACAAGCATAATTCAGAGGTCATAAACATGAGTCAAACATGAGTCAAGGACCCAAAAAGATCCTTGGACAATGAGAGATCACATCCAGACAGCTTATTGACAGACAGCAGGAAGCCTGGAAAACAATTTCGTGCACATTTGACCAAATGAGAAATAATCCCCCCAATAAACGGACTAAGATGTTGAGACTAAAGAAGTTGAGAAATACTCGGGGCCTGGATGGTATTCAGCCTGCATCGGGTCTGTCGGGAGGATGCAGAGCCCAATACAGTGCGGCCGTGACTGGAATAATGGGCCATGATTGAGCTGACTGCCAAGGTTACCGCCGGGAATCAAATAGCGGAATGTCACGGGAAGTGTTCTGTTCAAAGCACATTCACACAGGTCACTCCTCTGCCAAGCCAATACTAATGTCAGCATTACCTTCCCACATGCTAACGGCTAATAAGCGCTTATTGTTCTCTCAGTGCTGCAGGCATCTGGGTCTGATCAGGCATATAGCCAAATCTAAATTAATAGGCACATAGGAACAAGTGTTGGTAACAATAGAGATTTTTCCTCATTGCTCTTATGATGAAATAAATCACAACTACAATAACAATGCTTATACACTTCCCTAATAGCTTATGTGTACCGATGGGAAATACACTTAAGGGAGTTAAACTTATTAGCTCACAATTAACACTTAATTCAGCAGATTTTTTAGCGAATTAAGAAAAGTGAGCAAGTTGATAGTAATGGTGTTTACAGTAATAATGTTAAAACTTAATGAATCTAAGCTTAATTTAAGTTACCCATTATCTACTTGCTTACGGTTGCTTACCTACATTAAAAAACATACTTAATACAGTTTTACATGACACTTATTACATTCAAGCATTTAGTACACACTCCCATCGAGAGTGACTAATTCAGCTTTTAACATACTATCACTTAATTCGGCTCCATGTTTAATGAAGAAACTCACATTAAGTGCTTTACCTGGCACTAGGGCACAACCGTAGTGGACCACCTGAGAATCAAGCATAGTATTTCTGAGTTACAGACCCAGTTCCCTAAACAAAACACTATTCTGCCACCCTGCAGCTCAAATTGAGCTTATATACAGTGGCTTCTGAAACTATTCAGACCCCATTCACTTTTTGTTGTAGATTACATTTGAAATGGATGAACTTGGATGAACACCAATCTATACTCGATAACCCATAATGGCGAAGTGAAAAGATGATTTTAGAAATTTCAACAAATTTATTAAAAATCTAAAACTGAATTCTCTCATTTATATAAGTATTCAGAGCCTTAATTCAAATTCTTAAGTCTCTACAAGCTTTGGACACCTGGAATTGGGAAGTTTGCAAAAATAGCAATTTTATCAATTTCAAATAAAAGGTCTGAACACTATGTGAAGCCACTGGCTTAAAAATAAGGCAACTTGAATGGCCAAGATATTGAATGAAGCCGTTCCACTGGGTCCTTAGAACTAGCACTCCTAACAAGCACACGGCATGGAGTCATCCGCTGAATGAAATGTTAGGTGGCACTTTGCTGCTCCAAATCCTTATCTAATTTGGATTACCTGAGCAGAAGCTCCTGTTTAAGGTCAAGATGAGTTTAAATCGAAGCAATTTATACAACTTTAACTTCAGCGCTCTAGGTGTGACAAGATCATCATTTCAAAGTCAACCCATCCTGTGCAAACCAAAATAGACAAATTTTTCCGAGAGGGAGAGGGAGTGAGGGAGAAGGGGAGAGAGGGAGCGAGTGAGAGAGGAATGCAGGCAAAGAGAAAAAAGAGAAAGAAAAAGAAGTACGAGTGTGAGGTCAGGGGGAAGGCAGGTGGCTGGGGGTGGGGGTGGGGGGGGGTGGGGGTAAATCAGCAAAAGTGAACAGAATAAAAGTCTCACACATTTAAGGAGATGGATGATGTGATTTAGTCCTCCGCTGAAGGTGTGCAGTGAACTCCAGGTAATGAACCCTCAGTAAATGAAAGCAGTAACAGGATTTACTTGGGCACTCAGACAAATAGGCCTGTACGGTAGCTACCACCTCCTCCCCAGGTAAGAAAGGAAACCGTATTGCAGCCATGGCAGTACTGTATGGTTTGTGGCCTCAGCTACATGTGTTAGTGCGGGCCGCCTGAATCACCAATGGCAGCCCGCACAGTGGCAGTCCTCTGCTCCTAAGTACTTAGGATGGGTCAAATGTGGACAAATTACCCCACAGAATTCAATAAAGTATATCTTCTTCATCTTCTTCATCTTCTTATCCTTCTTCCTCTTCCTCCTCCTCCTTCTCCTCCTCCTCCAACTAATAACAGGTACAAACAAACAAGTCTGGACCCATTACTCAACATCAGAATGCTCACACAATGAAGTATAAAAACAGACGGTCAAGTTCTGAATGCAGACATCCACAGTCATCAAACCCCCCTTCAAAATGACTCAGTTTTCTAATGCTACCTTTTAACGACCTTAAGCCATTAATGTATAAGTGGATATATGCACAATTTGATCAGGTAGTATATGACAAATATACAAAAAAATACTTATTGAATTGTGAAGCCCTTTTCAGCCGTCTGTCACTGCAGAGAAAGAAAGATAGTTCCATCTTCTGGGGTTACTTTTGGAATTAAACTGGTTTGGTTCCCATAATGACAGCAGCGGGAAATAAGGCCACCTGAAAATTGCTTAGTGACAAGCTTAGTTATATAGATTCATTCTGATCACAATAGATGTGATGTATAATATAATATGCAGATATGCATGCAAGATGTCAGTAGGAACATTTTTCAGCATTAAATGCTGTCCTAACCAAACAAAAGGCAATTCACACTTAACGGACATGGAAATGTACAGTAGACTACTAACAGTAACAGTGAAGGCAGCGAAGCTTCAGCTTTTATATCTTTGCAGTCTTATTATATCCCACACTTATGATATTTAAAAATATTTATTTTAGCATTGTGTCCATTGCCACTCCACCTGCATCACACAATTTTACCCACATATAGTGCATATACATTTACATATTTGTGTACCAGTCTTATTATCCATCCATCCATCCATTATCCTAACCCGCTTATCCTGATCAGGGTCGCAGGGCGGCCGGAGCCTATCCCAGCATACATTGGGCGAAAGGCAGGAATACACCCTGGACAGGTCGCCAGTCCATCGCAGGGCACACACACCATTCACTCACACACTCATACCTACGGGCAATTTAGACTCTCCAATCAGCCTAACGTGCATGTCTTTGGACTGTGGGAGGAAACCGGAGTACCCGGAGGAAACCCACGCAGACACGGGGAGAACATGCAAGCTCCGCACGGAGAGGCCCCGGCCGACCGAGATTTGAACCCAGGACCTCCTTGCTGTGAAGCGGCGGTGCTGCCCACCGCACCATCCGTGCCCCCCCAGTCTTATTATTTTAACACTAATTTTCAGACTGGATGTTATTTTTTACTAATGATAGCATTGAAAAATGTGAGAAAGTGCACTGAAGGTATAAAAATGGTAAAATGTATTAGCATAATTTGTCACCATCCCCGTCGGCCGGGGCCTCTCTGTGCGGAGTTTGCATGTTCTCCCCGTGTCTGCGTGGGTTTCCTCTGGGTACTCCGGTTTCCTCCCACAGTCCAAAGACATGCACGTTAGGCTGATTGGAGAGTCTAAATTGCCCGTAGGTATGAGTGTGTGAGTGAATGGTGTGTGTGCCCTGCGATGGACTGGCGACCTGTCCAGGGTGTATTCCTGCCTTTCGCCCAATGTATGCTGGGATAGGCTCCAGCCCCCCTGCGACCCTGATCAGGATAAGCGGGTTCAGATAATGGATGGATGGATGGACTTTGGTTAATCATGTTGAATGAACTGGCTCTAAAAAAGGTGACTACATGTTGTGCAGCCTACGAGACGTGAGTGAATATCAAGAGCCCCTGACATTTTCTCTGATTCCTGTTTATCCTCAAGCTTCACAGTATGAAGTTTCCACCAGCCAGTGAAACATAGCCATTCAATTACGGAAGGGAAACCAAAGTACAGTGTACCTTCATATAGCTTTTTTGAGTGTTTAGTGTTTCCTGAGGAGTTCAATAAGGGTAGTACAATGCTGCAAAATTAGGCAGCTACAGGCCAAAAATCCACAGTCCATGAAAACATATGAACAATGAACATGAGGCATGGGAAAATCATTCAGATTTATTAAAAACTACCACTAATGTAAGAACCAGGTAGAAAGATATTTTGATTAAAATGGTTGCTGATGTGTAATGACATTATGATTAGTGCTGTAGCCTACACTATAAATTGGTTAGTGCATGGAATCATTGCCCCCAAAGATTCCCTGCAGGAATTATATGCGTTCCAGCCGTGCCAATATCCACGATATACTCACGGCTAAATGCAATTTTCACACATCTTTTAAAATTACTCCGCGTTTGTAGATCACCGTTATCTACTTTAATAGCGAAATGAATGCAACTTAACGTTATCATCATCTCCCGCTAGTAGCCTACCGAAGTAAAATAAAACGAGTGAGTTTATAGTGTCCTTTAATTTGGAAAGGAGTAGGAACGAAATACCAGCAAGAAGCAAATGATGATAACGGCACAAGTTATTTCAATATCTGTCAGTGTCCTGATAAACGTCTACAACAAAAACTTGTGTGTGTCAGGGTCGTCTGGTAAACTGGCGAGCTAGCAAACGATAATGCAGTGGGGATACATTATTGCAATGGCGTTGGTTAGTTAAGGTTAGTGCAGTAGGGATACATTATTCCTACTAACAATAGCTAATGTTAGTACCGTTGCTTCGATAGTGGACTGTGGGGGATACATTATTGCTAGCTAATGTTCACAATACCGTTGCTTAGCAACCAATAAACTACTGTTCAGTGGAAGAATATATTTACCATAAAACATAGTTCCATTAAAAATACATTCATTTAAAATTTGTCTTGTCTTTCTTTAGTGATATTTCGAAAGATAAATGTGGTAGCCATTGTGTAAAAGCATTATGGAACTCTGCTTCTCATCGTGCCAAACCCCCCTTCCATAACGGTTAAATCACACTCCATGTCCACCCTAGTCCAAAACCACTCAAAAAAACATTTTTATTTTTTCCTCTGGCCGGTTAATTTTGTGGTGCCGGAATCTCAGAAACTGCAAGGCCCTGGGACTAGTACTTGTACGTCACAGACGTACGTTTACTTATCTATTTGTTTTGTGACCTTGACTTACTTTCCGAAGATGGCCACCCAACTGAACAAAAACATGTTTTTGCTGATAACTCAAGAACTATATATCAGATCGGGACAAAGAAAGTATCAATTTGAAGCTTGACTCTGAAATAAGAACTATATAGGCCATAGATCAAGGTCATATGGCCAATTAAAAAGAGGTGCGACAAAAATTGGCACTAAAATTTTGTGGAGACATACTGATATTTACTGAAGTTGTGCAACATCTATTTGTTTTCTGACCTTAGTGAGGCCATCTTGGAAAACATATTCATGATCATTCACTGCGGGTTCATTACCTGCGACAGAAATAGTCACTTTTTTGGGCTAAAAATAAAATTGTCTATATACACTCATGGTTTGCACTAAATATATTGTGTAGCGCAAGTAGGTAAAATGGCAAATAGCCCAGTTATTCAATCTGGACATGAACATACATTCACAATGTATGTTCACAAATTAACAGCCTAGCATAATTTACCCATCTCAGTGTCCCAACATATCTACATATTTACAAGGCATAGTTCTCCTGTAGTGAGTCATGGTCTGTAATATAAAAGGTACTTATATTGAAACTGGAAATGCAGTGCATTGGGAAGAAAAGCAAAGCAAGGCTGTGGAAGGGCAGGCAGGGGGAGGCTTTTTTCCTGATCACTCAGCTATCGGAATTTCTAGTTGGTGATTATTATGATTATATTGCTGATACTTTTTTCATCAGCAATATAATCATAATAATGAAATTCATATTTTGTAACCACTGATTACATTCTGACAAGTTTATAAATATTACTCCACAGGCCCATTGGCATGAAAGCATTATAACCCAACGGTGGCATAAAAATTATCTGTCAATCTTCAATCTCATTAAATACTGCCAAAAAAAGGTTTATCAATCATCCAACTACCTTGATATTTCTACAATGACACATTTACAGCCACTTTAATAGCTCAAGCAATTTTGTAAGGTCAGCAAATAAAATGAAAAAAAGTTTGAAAATTAAGCATTCGCAAAAAAAAAAACTTTATTGCAGACCTTCAAATGAGAAGGATGAGAGATTTGTTCCCAATGACACGTACATCGTCAACCTACTTAGGCTCCCAACAAATCAATTCAGTGCGCAGAGGCAAAAGCACACCAGACACAACCACAAAGCATTAATGCAATGCTAATCACATAATAAACTTTGAAATTTGCCTTAATATATTCAGGTTGACCTTTGGAGGTACGTGCTATTAATTATTCCTCGTGGTTTTTTCTGTTAATGACACGATGACAGTTTCGCATATCAGAGCTGACCAACCAGCCAAAAAAGCAGTTGAGCTGCAAGGTGAAAATGACAGGCCATGACCTGGGAGGTCAGCCCTGGCGCTTCTGTTATCCTGAAAACATAATAACTATTTCACAAAATTTAACCTTATCTCGCGATTTAATTCAAGTGTCTTTTTTTTCCGATATTACCATGCAAAATTGTTTTGGAATTTTTTTTCTTAATTTGTTAGTCAAAATTAAGGAACTGGGTTGATAAGCAAATCAGGCCAAGGAGTTGCAGAGCTTATCCATATCAGGCAAACTTAGCAAAGCAAGTCTGAATACCCAGAACCCCGCAAAAATGTAGGAAATACATCCAGTCAACAATGGTGGTACAGCATAATACAAACAGTGGGAAATGCAGTGTGTTCCCAAATAACTCCCATGCGTTCAGGAGGAGAACTGTCCCCGCTTTGACAAAAGTCCCCCCTCCACTGGTCTGTCTCCACAAAGGTCGGTCCCTCGGCTGTCTGAAGAGATCTCCCTGAGGACCAGGCTGCTCGATAGTGACAATTTGCCACAGGGCCGGAGGCGTAGCATCCAGGCAGGCGGTGCTGCTCGGTCACCCTCGGCTGCTTCCTGCCAGGCGCGGACAGGCCCTGGCACGGTGGAGGTCAGACGCCGCGTACGTCAGTCGCCTCGTCTGGAGCCTCCCGTTTGTCATCCATGACTCTCCGACACATCCCAAACCCGACAAAAGAGACCGGCCTTAGTGGAGAATCTCGGCTCCGGAAAAGTCAAACATGGTTTAAATACCTCACATAATCCCATCCCTCGCAGTCTGCTGCAGAATGATGGAGAGCCTAGCACCACGGCCGTCCGGAGCTGAAAAGCCCGTCGTCTTGGTTACAATTTTCTCCTAACAGTCTCAGCGTTTGTGGGTTGTAGAAAAGTTAGAGTTGGACAAAATGAAGGAGCTTGCGACTGACCTAGAGCGACCTCAATTTATATATTCTTACAATGAATGATTCCTTAAATATCAAAGACATCAATTCCCAACACCTCTGCCCTTCATCACTTCTCCTCAATGAAAGATGTGGGCCCGTTATAAATTGTGTACTATAATAGGTTTTATTTACAATGGTTTTTCACTCCCTGCCAGATCTGAGCAGGCCACATTCCACCCGACATTAGATAACCCACCTAGCGTAGGATTTTTAACACGGAGTAGCAGCTGGTTATCATAGCTCTCTTTCTTCACCCCTATTCCTCTTATTTTACTCCCCCTCCTTTCTTCGAGTTCTGCTCTGACAATTTATCTGGTGACACCGATCTAATAATGTCTACCAGGAGGGACCCGGGGAACAGCTAAGGCGAGAATGATTTCATCAAAGCCACAGGTAATGTCTCGCGCAGCAGATCAAAGTGACCGTCAAGTTGAGATGAAACGCGGCGTCACTCCTTTCTCGCGGAGTAGACGAGTGGCGTCTCTGATCGAGGCATCGCCATGGCGAACGGTTCGGGGGCCCCGAGCAGTCGGAGGTCAACCCAGGGGCGGGCCAAAACGGAGCGGCTGAACACACAGCCATTAACCGAGCAGCTGAGCAAACACTGGAGTCGCGCTAGCCGCCGCTCGCTATTGGCCGTCTATCAATGCCGCGCGGCGTGGCTTTCTCCGTTTGAGGGTCTGCCTCGTATCACATGACTCGCAGACGCGCAAACAAACGGCCGTTTTGTGTACCTCAACGGTCGGGGGGAAATGTACACAACACGTGCGGCTGCTGTGTATCAGCTTTTATTTGGAGAGCTGTTCTTCCCAGTCCATCAAAACAAATCCCTCCATATATCAAAAGAATGGGCCTTTGGCTCAGCAGCGAGAGAAAAGGAATGATTTCACATGAGTCATTGCATTTCAGGCCATTAGAGAGTTTCATTGAAAAAAAAAAAACCTTCCCAGCCGTACAGTCGATAAATTCAAGCACCACTACAACCACTTGGTTGCTTAAAACAAATGCGTTGTAAATAATATCCGGCAGATTTTCACATTATAATTTCATAAATGTAACATCGGTCAGGCCCAACCACCAAAGGACTTGAACAAATTTTCAAGAGTGCTGATTCAATTCACGTTCATACAGATTCTGTTTTTCAATCCATGTTTATGACTTCATACACCTTGCCCAAAAATTAATGGAGGGGATATTTGTAAGGAAAGAAAAATACAACGTGCATGATTAAAAAAAACAACACCACTTCATATAATGTGCATCTGTCAGATTTTTAAACTAACAGTCAGCAGAATCTACCTCCAGATGCATCTCTCTACATTCACAATATCTGGGGGGTAGAAATGAAATCTCCACAGACGCATACACACAAACCGGGCTTCATAAACAAGCAAAAGTGCTATTGCGCTCTGCGAGAACCATCTGTGCCCAGTTCATTCCTGATCTTGCTCTGTTGCGCTAATGGTCCTTAGCATTTTGCAATTATTGCTATAGCGCTCTCCATGTGCCTCTTCCAAGCATATAGCCTCGCTGCAAGCCAACGGCGTTTTTGCCTTTGTGAAGAGACCGGTTTAGAAATGAAATTAAAATGACTTTCCGGCAAAGGGCCGTCGATCATCAGCAGAACTCACCAAACTCATGCCGACTCGCCTCTGTAATTGCTGCATTTTGTATTTCAATCGCTTCTCCCCACTGCCACAGTATCTATTTTTAATTGATCGCACCCATCTCAGGAGGTTTATCCATTAATCATTTGATGGAGCGAACAACATGGCAGCTACCCAACAGAGATGTAAATAGGGCTTCAAAGCGGCAGTTATTTTTAAACTGGCAAGCTGGTGATTGGTAGCCAAGATGATGAGATTTTACAACAAAAGACATTTCCGCAAATGTATCGAGACAGAACAAAGGGTGGTTTGTAGCCTAATAATACATTTTGTTCCTTTACATTATTGCCACATGTTGAGTTCAGCTCACGCGAATGATTAATGCACTGAAACAAACCTTTTTTTATTATTACATTACTTTGAGTCAATCATTTTAACAATCGAGTTAGGAAAACGTCCAAAAATTTCCCTTGAAGAGGAGTGATGAAACAAGATACTGAATGTGAAAACTTGCTTCTTAAAAGGAGCAATTCATGTAAAAAAAAACTAAAAACTAAAAACAAAAAAACTTTCCATATTCTGTCAGCGCACAAAAGGCTTTCATGTTTGTCATGTTCAGAAGACGGTGCTGGTAAAAATGGCTTAGCCCAAAGCACAGACCAACAAAAACTAACAGCTTAAAGAGCGATGGTGAAAGATGGGGAAGCAATAACAGCAATGACAATAAGGCTGACAAAGTTTTGCAATTTAAACTTAATGAGCAATAATAATCTCTGTGCGTTACAGCACAGCGGTCTGCCTCTGCCTTTGTGGCTGCAGTGAAAGTTTAGGCCTTTGTGACTTTCTGCCTCCTTTCACACCGCAGGCAGCTTGACGTGAAGAGGAGCGTGTGTGTACGGGGGGGGTGGTGGTGGGGGGGGGGGGTGCATCGGGGGTCAGAAGACCGCCGTCCTCATCTTGTAGAAACAGGAGCCCCTTTCCACTGGGGATTAGTCGGGCAAAACACCGCGCTCCAGCGTTAGCCCGGCTTTGTTCCCCAGTGACACCCACCCCACCGCCCCCTCCACCCCCACCCTCTCCCCGGGCTCCCTTCCCATTGTTCCAGGGATCCCTGGTCATCAGGGGACATGGGGACTCTCCAAGAAAAGATGCAGGGGGGGAGGGAGAGGGAGGGGGGGGTCAGACAACCTCCTAAAGCCTGGCGTCTCAGTCTGCCATCCCCCCGTGGCTTCAGAAGGAAGGCAACTGTTGCTACGCGATGGCAGCGCGGCGGTATTAAGGCTATTTAAAGTGACGCCCCACACCCCGTGCACTCAGGGGCAGCGCGACGGGGTCCTGACGCATGTTTAAAATGCTAATCGCTCCTCCCCCGCGCGCCGCCCCTGCCCCCTGCCCCTCGCTGCTTTATACGGGGGAGAGGGGAGTCGCGAGGGCCCTGCTCGTTTTCAAACGGCGGCGGTCACCTGAGGGACAGCCCCCTCCCCCGGGCGTCCATCTGCTGGCCTGTCAACACAGAGGAGTGTGTTTGGGGACGCCAGCGTACGTGTAGCGCGTGGGTTTGCTGGCATCAGACGCACATCCTCTCTTCGGCTCTTGTCAGTTTTGTATTTAAAAAAGAAATTGAAAGTGCTAAGTCACACATTTCACTCATTTGATAGACACACAGGATATTTTTTCGAGCAGCAGTACAACAATACCTTTTTTTTTAAATATATGTAATTTGATGAATAATCTCATTTTTGTATTTCTTCTTCTGATGGATTTTGCCTGGCCCTGCAATTAGAGACAAAGTTTGTGGAGAGGCTTAAAGCTTGTCATGAAATAAATTCTGTCTGAAATCCAGTAGTACTTCATACTGTAGACAGCTTTCCTTAAGTACTGCAAAATCTCATGCTTGATAGCTTGAAATACTGGAGAGCAGTAACAAACTCAAGAGGAAGTGATTACTGCAAAGAGCGAGTCTACATTAATGTTGTATGTATGCGTGTGTGCGTATGTGTGTGTGTGTGTGTGTGTGCATATGTCTATGAATATTGTAACATGACATTCAGCTGAAAACCGACTGTTTCATTTAGCAGAGAGCTGTCTTTAATGAAGTAAGCATGCATATTTATTTTCAGAAATGCATAGTAGTCCTTCAGCAATGTCTTATCTTTTGTTATCCTATAACAGAACCCTTAAAATCCCAAAGAAGTGAACCTCACAATCTTCCAGCTTCTAGAAATGTTTCTCATATTTGTCATATCTTGTGGAGTCTGGAGTAACAGTCATGTTAAAATCACTGACTGAATGTGAGGTGGTTTGACGTTCAAAGTGCTTCAGACCTCTCCAGTGCGGTCCATGTGTGTGAATGCATTACTGGTGATAATTCATTGTTCCCGCCCGTTTAATGACCGTTTTGTTTGTCGAAGCTTACCCCAGGAAACAAACAGAGCTTGGCTTGATCCCCTCACACTGAAACAGATCTCTGTCAGAATTGGAGTAATTACTGTGCCCTGGCACTAACTCCAGAGGACAGCCGCGGGACCTGGGGGTGTGGATTGTTTGCCGTTTGTATCCCAGCATCCAGTTCATACCTGTGGAACCCTGGTGTAAATATCAGCTGCCAGCTGTTTCAAAACATAGCTTGAGCTGGTCAAACCACATTGAGCATGGAGCTGGTCTAACTGATCAGCCAGCTATTCAGCTTTTTCAAAACCTAGCTTCAGCTGTTTTTTCGGCAGGGAACACTAGGCACAGCCCAACCAGTTTGCGGGAGACGTTGGTAACATCAATATGCCATTGAAAATCTCTGCCTGCTTTGATGGTACAGCTTTTCTACCATTTTATGGACTAGAACTAAAAGCACTGCCATTACCTTGGGCTCATCAGTCAGTCATCCGAATGACTGAGGGACAATGCAAGGGCAGACATAAGAAAACTGCATAATAATCGTACATACTGAGAATCCAGCACAAGCCACAATTCGCTCCATTCTTCCACTGACTAATGTCCTGGGCATCTCTTGTTCTCGAGATATTGCAGCCTTCAAAAGCATCTACGTTCTCTGACATCAAAATGAATGGCAGTCATTTGTAATGCCTACACTTAATCTTGCAGACAGATAGTTCGGAGGAAATGAAATTTCGCACAATAAAAGATTCTCAAACCTTTGATCACTGAATTACATTCCCAATGTTATTTATAACCTACTGCGTCGCCTCTTTGTGTGCGGTACAAGCAAAATGCAAATGGCTGCCCTCGCGGATTGCCTGTTTGATATTAAATATTTGCATTTGAAATGAGAGGGAGCATTAAATATGTGCAACATCACTATTTGACTGAGTTTGCCTCCATGTGATGTACATTGTCTGCAAGAAGCATTAAACTACAAGCTCTGGGCTACACTTCTCGAGCAATATCTGTAATCAGACGCTACACGAAGCACAAGTGTAGATAACACAAATTAATTGCAGGGATCTCTGTTGTGTGCCTTGGGTATGTAATGAATGACTTGCTCCAAGTCCGCTGCCACTTGAGTAAGAGAGTGCATTGGCACATTGTACTAGATGTAATGCTTCAAGTTGTAAAGCCAAAACAGAGGGGACAACATGGATAGCCAAATATGTAGTATAAATATGTATAGCCTGTGTACTCCGAAATGGTAACGATAAAGCCTTCAGAGGCAGAAACTGCACATACATGAATTATTTATGTGTCTCGAATGCATCATTAACTGATTCCTTGCAGATGGGGTGAGATGATGAAATCGATACCCAGATGAATGTGATTGAAAAAGACAGGAAATGTGGTATGCATTTCATCATTAGACAAAAAGGATAACTCTTAACTTATTTAATTCAGCGAGATACACATGGTCATTAGTTCTACCTGCATTTTTAATGTGCAGGGAAAAGTACTCCAATAGGAAGACTGCTATAGAGAAGAGACACTATTGCCTTACAATTGTGTTGTGTAAAACATACAGTACAAAATACACAGGAGCACAGTAAAGCTTCAGAGAAGGTATGAACAAAATATTCTGTGATGAAAATTAAAGCTACAATTGATCAAATTTTAAACATTACCAAACACACATTCCCAGATGCAAGCATTCATTCATGTCCACACATACATACATACATACATACATGCTTGTGTGCACACACACACACACACACACACACACACACAGTTGAATTATAGATGAATAATAAAACTATTTAAAAATCATATGACTAATGGGTATGTATTTTGATGAACACCCAGTGACAGAAGATCAATTCTTAAACAGCAAAATATTTTTGGCAATAATTCTGTCAGACACTGTACAATGGACTGGTTCTGTGTTTCATATGCTGCCCACATGCTGGTAGAACATCCCCTGGTGCCTTTGGAAATTAAAGAACATCATGAGTGTGGAGTACCTGGCTTTTTGTTGGTGCCTTTTGATGGCTGTGCTAAAAATAAAAAGATAATATGATTTCCAGGAAATCTTGAGATGTCTATTGTCTAGGCACATCCGTGGTGGGTTTGGCATGGGAAGAAGGATGCTTATTTTGAAAATAACATTTGGGTCATGACGCGACCACTTCTCTAGCTGCCGTATAATAGATTATAATAGATATATAGAACATAGACTAGTGAGGTGTTTGAGGGTGGAAAACCAGCGGTGAGTTTTTAGTTTTGGAATTAGTAGGATCAGTGAAAATAATTTATTATGTTTATTTTATCGTGGGGTTCATAGTGAATGGTGTTTACATATTTGTAATGTCGTGGTGTTTCCATTTTTAGACATAATCAATATTAAAATAGATTCATCTTGTAAGGTTATACCATTGTGTCAAGTGAGATGCTTGAGCTCTGCAGTGAGACTTAATGTAGAACTGCACCAGCAATGTTATGACAATTGATGGAATAACTAATAATGTCAAATAGCGAAACAACTGTAAAAGCATTAAGTCTATTGGCGGTATAAACAAAACTGATATTTATTTTGAAATATTGTATCATGCATATGTTCATTTTTGACAGTCAACTGACAGTTATAATATAGTATCTACTGTTATACATTAATGCTTATTCTCGTGGAATAGATTTGAGGAGATTGAAACGGAGGCTCTCTTATACTGATAAAGACAACAGATGCTGAAGCTGTTCTTCCAATATGCATGTTTACGCATTATAGTTATGAGTGAGAATCAAATCACATGAAATAAAACTTATTTTAAATTTGGCAAGGGAAAACGGTGAAAAGGTGCATGAGTTCTAGCCTGAGGATAAAGAATATTGCTTCACAGATGAAGCAGAGGAAGGTAAAAAGCCACAGCACTAATGATTATTTGACAGAAGTCAGGCTGGAAATGTTTGATTTGAGCAGATGATTAAAAAGCAGGCACACACAACTCAGTCATTGCAATACAAAGTACATCCATCGAAAATTGATTATTTGAAAGATTTCTCACTCCTGTATATTGATGAACAAACTGAGCGATTAAGTGCCACGTAATCTAAAATGTCTCTGCTCAGCTCTCTTAATGAATAAAAAATGACACTCAAATATGCATTCCCAAATGCATTACAGGTAATCCACAACTAGATTGACTAATATACTTTACACAGCAAGTCGACATTTATGTGCCATAATATCTTTACTAAGCTCACTTCTTTTATCGAATGAAGTTTAAATCTTTGCAACATAATCAGCGGTATGTCACCGTTCAATGGAAAGGTCTGGAACATTTATGCAATAAATTTCCCATAAACACGAATACGACGGCACACTTTATGATCTGCGTATAATTAAGAACGCCACATAAAGCAGTAATAATGTCAACAATTGTTAATAAATTGCTGTTTATCATAAAGTAAAAAGCATGAATAATGTATTTTGTGCATCCGGGTCTAAAGTGTAGGCCAACTACTTGCTAGGGGCCAGAGTCTATTTTAAAATGGCACACACCAGTTAAGTATTTCACACATCGGTACTATTTATGGAACTGTGTATGAATATGCGTTTTACTTGCTTGTAAACAATATCAATCTCAAAAGAACAGGCTTAGCAATTACAGCTACTTTTCTCCCTGTATGAAAGGTACTATATACATAAAGGTTAGTTGTAGTAATAGTATTCATAGTAGTAGTGATAGTTGCCATAGAAATGGTTTATTATTTTGTTATTAATGGTTGGTACAGTATGTTATGGTACAGACGCAAACCTGGACACAATCACTATTTTTGCTGCATCGGATAAACGTATGTTCTTTTATGGTCTCTACGGTGAAAGAGGATCTCTACAGCAGGCTGCATGTCCCTCGTGTCAGCAGTGAAATAGCTCTGGTGTGCAGGGCTGTCACGTGAAACGCCAGATTTTTCCAGAAACAAGAGTCATTTCAGGGCATGCTCTGACAGTAGTGACCATCCTCCCAATTTGCTTTTCACTTTCCCGATCTTCCACTGCACATCATTTCTACACTAAAAACCTAATACATTAAGTCTGCTCAATATAGCTCATGAGATTGTAAATGCATTATTATATTCATCGGTTACACTTTATACACTATATCAACGCTATATCCCTACATGCACGTGTACTTTAAGTGGAGTGACGAGGAAGACTGGGAGGGTGAGCAGTGTCTCCTTTCCTCTACTCATCCCCCTTCCAGAAGTATGGGGGGAGGAGACGAGTAGAGGAAACGAGGATACATTTTGGGATGCATCTCCCCTCAGCCCTGATGGGATGAAGCCCTCTGTTCCTCTCGCTTAAACCCGAGGCTCAGCCCTGTACCTCAGCATGCCGCTTCAAACCGCTCGTACTGCAGCCACTCATGAGCCCTTATGAATATATTACATCAACCATTTTGTGAAGGTGAAGGCCTCAACTTCAGCGTGAACTTTTTATTTTAATTATCTGAATGTTTTTTTGAATGTGTTAAGGGAGCGTGATTTCAGTTCAGCCCATTCTGCGCATGGGATAATTGTCAGGTCTACCCTAAACCGCTAATTGTCTGCCAGGAGCTGACTGATTAAGCCCAGTTGGACACCTGCAGGTGATTCAAATTAACATGGGTTAAAAGCAGGTGTGTGCGAGGAGCAGGGAGACTATTTTGTAAGTAGCAGGGTTGAGGTCTAGTTTGCTGGTTCCCGATGCAGGTTTAAACAGAGTCTTTTGTTTTTTAATATTTTTTAAAATTATAATCGTCAATCTCTCAATGTTGTTTAATCAGTCTGTGTGGGTATGCATTGGCCAAAGAGCCCAATCCCTTAATTTTAAACCAATACTTAGATTCACATAATATAAGATTCACAAAATTGCAGCTTAACTCTTGTGTACCAAGTTTGCACTCAGGGAAGGTGCACGCTACCAGCTAATGGGACACAACTGATTTCACCTTTCAGTTTGCAATTGCGTCAATTAAAAATGGAACAGCTTTCAATTACAATTATTTGTCATGTACTACATACTGAATGGGGCAGTATGAAAGCAAAGCATTTTTTAGGACATACAGTACAGAGCCATAAAGTGATGTCATAGCCTGTGTATTCTGCCATAATATGATTTACTGTACCCGTGAGAGGGTAAATCATCCTTCAACAGATGTAATAAGTCTAATTAAGGACAATTAGTGTCTAATTAAGAACAATTAGCGGCTTGTTACAATGCAACACTTGTGACTATGGAACAAAAACCAGCTCGCACAGTGGGTCTCCAGGGGCTGAGAAACACTGCTCTCAAACATGGATGATCAAATCACGGTCCTCGAGGACCAAGAACGGCTGGTTTTCCCACCCTCCCTTTACCTGGGAGTCAGGTGTGAAGACAGTCTGGCCAATCTGTAGCACTAATCTTCCTGCTAGCTAATTACCCGGGAGAAAAGAAAACCAGAGCTGGATTTGTACCTGAGGGTTAGATTCAATGATACCTGCTCTAAAACAAGACACTTGCTGTGTTCGAAACCGCATACTTGCGTACTACTCATACAGTCTGATTTTCATTGAGATGTGGCACGAGTAGCATGCTTATATGCGGTTTGGAACACAGCCGCTGAAAAGCTTGATGGTAGAGATGAGGCTCACTGAAGGATGTGCAACTCAAAGGTCATATCTTCAAATGTCACTTATTTTTTGGAACATCAAATATTGACATCTGACAAATTTGGGTCAGCATCTCATACTGAGTCAGAAAATCTTATTCTGTTAGCACCCTTTAATCAACCTTTATTAACACGGTCACATTACAATGATCTAAAATGTGCTACGCTCAATGTAAATGGAACCAATTATCATTACACATGAAGGAAATCTAACAGTCTGATTAAACACATTTGTTATATGTTAATATTTTATGTTCTGAGCAGTGAACATGCAAAAATGCTGTTCACTTGTCAACCCTGTCACTCCACATAATGTGTCTGAGCTGTATAATCCAATTTTATTATAGATTATACACTTTGATTATTAAATTACAGAATAAAAGCAGTGTGATGATGGAGAAGTCACCAGGATAATTGTTTGGAATAATAAATAGTCAGCAATAAGGATGGTTTTCTTTTTTTTATTTGAGGACATTACTTTATTCTAAACAGATCACGGCATACCATTATATAATGTAGTCATTTTATAACAATTTACTTTATATCAATGAATAATATTAAATATACATTATCATCACCTGTTGATACTGTATACAATCTGCTAAGTCATGTAAAATCATATACCAACTATATATTTATTGGTCATAATTTTCAAATCAAATATTTCAGTTTGATCACTAGAACAGTCCACTTCAAATGGAATGCTGCTTGCAGCCGCGCAATGCACACCGCTAGACTCTTTTCTGGAAGCTGACAAAGACGGTGGGGATTATTTAAGGAACAAGAAAACATTAGAGAGCCCCACCGCAGCTAAAGGTAACGAAATAAAACAAGAAAATAACACAATAAAACTCGCTCAAAAAAAATGGTAACGTTTAGCTTCAGAGTTCCTCAAACAAAATTGAAAATGACCACAGGGTACAGCAGACCCAGAAACCGTGCTGACAAAAGTAGTAGTGTACTTGCTTTGAAATCACAGACTTAGCATTTGCCAAGTGCTGAAGAGAGGTTATTGTAGCGTGTAATGAGTAAAATAAAGAATCCTTCTCAGATATAAGGGGGGAAAAAGACATTTTAGCATAAATCTCTGCCTGTCTCTGTATTGACTTCCTCTCATTACTTAGAGGAGAATAATCAAGACGCTGTTATCAAGTGATGTTTATGGAGGTTTATTTATTGATGAGAGTAAATCTGAATATAACACCAGAATGCAATTACAATGTCTCTCTTAATGAACACCTCAATTTTTACTGGTTGATTGCCAAACAGAAAATGTTGTTTTCCTGAGCTCTTCAATAGATCATTTAAATTAATCCTGTAAATGCCAAAGATAAACAAACAATAAACAATATTTATGATCGTTCGCTAACAGAGCCATATATGCAAAATTATTCCTGGAAGCATAATTTCTTCAGGAGATGATTGCAAAGTGATCCACAAGGTTTCAGAAAGTGTCATCTGCAACCAGTCCCTGATGCGATACTGATCTTTGATCATTTCTGAATATCCATATGAATTTTATTATAGAAAGACAGGGTCAGACTCAGACAATTCTAGTGTATTCCACAGCGCTCAGTGGTTCTGAGAGCCGACTGTAAAAAATAAAAAAATAAAAAATAAAAATAAAATACAAAAATGCAACAAAGGTGGTTGTGAACATTTTGGCCAAAACTCCCGTCGGTGATATTTAGTGCTAAAAATATCACTGTCGATAGGGGGTGGGGGGTGGTTTAGCACCCGCAATACCCACCAATCCTTAGGACCAAGTTAAGCCATAACCCTGTGCGTGAGAAATTCAGATCGGATCTGTTTGCATTCTGATGATTACATGGACTACGACATTGGGATGAAACTGTTTGGTAAGCAGCCATGGTTGTGATGTATTGACATGTGTCTTGTAAATTGCTGGATTATGACTCTAAAGTCTGAGCCAGCAGCACTTCTTGTGTCCTTTTATCTGTTTTTTTTCCCTCGGTCATTGATCTGTGCATTAGTTCTCCAGAGGCTGCAGTGCTGGAGACACTCCCACAGGCACACAAACACACGCACACACGCGCATACCATACACACATATACACGCACACACACACACACACACACACACACACATGCACAGGCACAGGCATGCACACACGCATTCACACAGGCACACACACGTACGCACACACACATACGCACACAGACGCACATAAACACAGATGCTCATAGACACACACACGCACACACACTCATACACTCACAGACGCACATAAACACACACGCACATAGACACACACGCACAGGCACACGCACGCATACACACACACATGCACGCACACACACGCATACACACAGATACACTCACATGCACACACACACACACATATACACACACACACGCACACGCATATACACACACACACACACACACATACACATACAGGTGTGGGGGCAGCTGGCCAGGTCTCAGCAGAGTGCCCATGCCCAGGTGACTGCCCCCGCAGGCTCACAGTGGAAACAATCTCCACTAACCCTGAACCACCAGGCCCGTCCATTCATCTCTGTCAGGCCACGCTTGGCTGAGACTGTGGCACATGACGGATAAGGCAAATATTTCACCAGCCGTACCGCTGTCCACACAGCCAGAGAGCACCTGGAGAGTCACACGCCACCGATCCATGGTTTTAATTTGCTTTATAAGGGCAGGAGACTTAACAGAGTCAAAAATACCACGTTGCTGTCACATGCAAGCAATGACTCACTGATTCAAAGCATTCGCTGTGCTCACATGGTTTGTAATGGGCCGCAAGGGTTTTCTGATTGACTAATCGGCATTGACCCCGCAACTGGCCGCGCGAGGAATCTAAACCAGAGGTGGTCAAGGAGCAGTCTTCCCCAGCAGTACAAAACACGCAACACCTGCCGAAAAAACACAGCTCATGCTAGGTTTAGAAAGAGCTGTTAGCTGGTTGACCAGTTCAGATCAGCTTCCAACTTGTTTTGAAACAGAGCTCAGAAAACCTACCAGAACTAGCTAGTTGACCAGCCCATACCCAGCTAGACCAGCTTATGAGCAGCTCATACCCAGCTAGACCAGCTTATGACCAGCCCATACCCAGCTAGACCAGCTTATGACCAGCTCATACCCAGCTAGACCAGCTTTATGACCAGCTCATACCCAGCTAGACCAGCTTTATGACCAGCTCATACCCAGCTAGACCAGCTTTATGACCAGCTCATACCCAGCTAGACCAGCTTTATGACCAGCTCATACCCAGCTAGACCAGCTTATGACCAGCTCATACCCAGCTAGACCAGCTTTATGACCAGCTCATACCCATCTAGACCAGCTTTATGACCAGCTCATACCCAGCTAGACCAGCTTTATGACCAGCTCATACCCATCTAGACCAGCTTCATGACCAGCTCATACCCATCTAGACCAGCTTTATGAGCAGCTCATACCCAGCTAGACCAGCTTATGGGCAGCTTGACCAGCTCAATTTTTAAGCTGGTCAAGCTGGCATAGCAGGGTTTTACAGCAGGGATGCCAACAGGCAGAGATGGCGTTGTGACCCCTGCATTATCTCAAATGGTGATTCTGGAATTTGTATTCCTCAGACATGAACGTCTTTTTGAGTCTTGTGCACAGACAGGAATGATTTCAGTCATTATATGTTGGGCAGTGTCTGTGTTGGAAGATTCATTGGAAGGTTTCACATCTATTCCCTGCAGCACGTACACCACAGGTAGAAATATGCATGAACAGGTTTAACAATGAGTCAAAAGGCGTCAGAACAAAATCCCTGCAAATCACGCATTAATAGGGATTCTGACCCACTGCGACTGTTTCGTCAAATTTTTACTCGACATAGCAGCCTTGTAGCGAACACTTATTTTGAAAAGCAGCACAATTCTTCAGTAAATCTGAATCAGCTTGAATTCCATGTATTTCTGTTTTTGTATTAGTGTCTCTTTCTTGGCCTACACCAGTCTTTGGCTGCCACAACCAAGGCTCACTTTCCAATAAAATGACATCCAGCTTCTGTGAGAAGCTAAATCGCCTCCGTTGCGTTTGTTGTCAGAGACCACATAGTCTCCCTCGAATGACAGAAGTCAACAAGTTCACCACAAGTCCACTCATGCGCACACTGCAACATCAAACAGGAATAGCCAGCGCAGCTCCAAGTGTAATCTTTAAAGGCCACACTTTGTTGGGAGTCAAGTCAAAGTCAAACTTACTCTGAGTGCACAGAATTCATTGACACCTCCTTCACCACATTCAGTTCTAAGGTAAACAAAGTTTAAAAATGTAAAAAATGAGATGGGGACATGGCTGTGAATCGGTTGTAATCCTAATGAGGGAGCTCCTGTTACTTCAATCAACTGATAAGACATTCAAGTGCTCATTTCAGAAACACACTTTTGCCTCTAAACCCTATCAAGAAGCTATAGAAGTGATAGCATGGCTCCGGGTCCAGTAAGTGAATGTCTAATTAACTTATTATAAGGCATTTCGTAGCCGGCTATCAAATCCTTACTCGAGGCACCAATGCATTCCTCTGACCTGATTTGATTGCGTAGTCAAATAATGAGCTACTTAATTCCCCATATACAATCCCACCTCATTCCGCGGCTGTACAAAGAGCCTTGCAAAGATTAAGGAGGTTGGCTGGGCAAGGAAGGCAGGTGGGGGTGGGGGGGGTGAGTGCAGGGTAAAGTTTAAAGCAGAGCAAATCCGAGAACACAGAGATTTCAATTAATCTGAAACAAGGCCTACTGAGGAGAAGGCAGGCAGGCCTCTCGCTCTTGTTGATATTTAAAGGTTAATTTATTTTCATTAATAATTAATCGGATGTCCGTAAACTTAATACTGCCCTAACATGTTTAGAAAATGTTAATTAGTGGGCCAATTTGCAGTCAAAGGGATGGATAAGTGAAGGCAGAGAGGTTTTTTTGGGGTGTGTTTGGCTGGGGAAATCAGATCGTCAGTCTTTGCTTAAGGCGATCGGCGCAGTGACTAAGTGGCTCCCAATACCATGACAAGAAGATCTGTTCCCTGTCCCACGAGTGTTCTTAGCATGTGTGTGCATCTGTGAGCACCGAGGGGCATCTATCGCTCTGAAATACATGTACACATGCAGTCCAGTAGAGGTTATAATCATCGCTGCACTTATTCACAATTCACTGTGCGTTTCGAAAGCCCTCTTGAATGTAAACGGAGCAGGGATTAAAAAAAGAAAGGGGGGGGGGGGGGGGGGAGAAAATGGCTTCCACTTGACCCAGACCCCACAATAGGCTAGGCACTAGATTGTCCAGAATGGCTAAGGTCTGTCTGGTAAACAACATTTGTAAGACAAAGTGGGTCTCTTGACAGCACTGTAAGTACATTTTGAGAAGCGAAATGCCGCTTGACACAAGTGTTTAAATCACCGAAATGGAATTTCTCTTTCTTAAAGATTGAATTTGCTTGTTGGAGTCTTGGTGGAGATCGGCTAATCCGTGTCTCCCGGCCCAGAGGTCGTCGTATTGTCTGCCCGTTGCCGGGCGTCGCTGGCCGTGCGTGCGGCGAGCTCAGCGCCCCGCGTGCAGAGATGACATTTCCAACGGAAAATGCCGTTCCCCGGGTGCCGCAGCTTCCAGGCTTGATCTTTGAAGACCCCCATCTAATTGCTCCTATCTCACATTATCGCCATTCCCCCCGCGGCCGCAGAGTGGAGGAGAGCCTCTCGTCTGCGACCTGGCCCATTCACACAGGTGTAGCGCGGCACGGAAAAACGCAATTAAAATCACATCCCGGAGACGGCTCGTCTGTCCCTGTGAACACTGCGGCGGGGATCCAGTGAAAATGATAAACCAAAAGGCTTTCATGAAAATTAGAATGATCCACAGGGCTTGCTTCCAGCATTTTCTGCAAGTGATGCTGTTAAAAATGTCACACGTCTGAATCTTTCCAACATCCCTTCAGCAGATATATCTGTCTGCCTGGCCCACAGGTGGCACAAAATAAGGTTCAGTTCTTAGTTACAGTTGGAAATGTGATCCTGATATCGATGGGACATGATGGGAATTTCGCCGGCGTACACAGATGTGTTTATGGGGATCAATTATTTTGCTTGATGAGCAATGGTGCCAACCGTTTCCTCTTCTGGCCTCCACTTGTAGATTAATGAATGAAAAGGTCATTTTCTTGACAAGGCTGGAAAATGGCGCTTTCCCATGGAATGCTCATTCATTACACAGTTTTGTCATCTTGCCACAGCTGCCTGGAAACGGACACTTTATCAAAACTTGCGGCGTTTGCCCACTAGTGTGGACTACAGGCATTGAATTTTCTGTTCCTGCTTCGTTTATCAATGAGTTCACGAGGGCTTGTGGAAGCAAACTGTTGTTTGTGTTCCTTTCAGCGCACGGTCAAGACCAATAAATTCAATGGGTAGGCTACTTCTTTACTTTGATAATATCTCAGAGGAATGTTAAATTCCACAGTCGATAGGATTATAGTCCAAGGCTATTGCTTCCAAGCAAGTTTTCTGAGTATCCTCTGGTGTCTTCTCCCCACTTGTTCCAATAGAAGAATTGTGGTTTCAACTGTTATTTTCAAATAGTCTGGCACTGGTCATATTATGTTTTTTGCTCGCATACAAGCGGAGACATATTCTTGGGAACATTGTGTAGGAGAGGAGAGTGTGAGCACAGATTCAGTCTGATATCATTTTCTAAAGTGGGGTGAGGAATGGTAACAAGCTCAACAGGCCGCCATCCAATTAGCAAAAATTACTTGTCATGAATGGGGCTTCAGGGATTTAGAGGAGGCCCTTTGGACAAGCACTAAATGAGGCCATCTACATGATTTTGGACAAAACAAATGAGGTGGTTACCAAACATCGTCAAAAGAAATGAGAAAAACGTAGAGGCAAACAAATAGCGCGCAGGAATGTTTAAGAGGGCCAATTAAAATTCCATTTGAGGCTCTGAGAAAAATAACAAACCCACCCGGTGGCGGGGGCTTGCTGGCTCTACAAAGCCCTGCTCCTGCCTGTGATGCGGCAGCCCCTGGCGGAACTGTGTCGGCCCTGGGCACCGCACCATGATGAGAAACTTCCTTTGAACCAGGCAGCTGTGTGCTGCAGCACTGATATAATATTTAATATATTAATTAGATACACAGAAGAAAACGCCTCGGTTAGAAAATGCGCCTTTCATGCGAGGGAGCGATGCAAATTCAGCACTAATGGGCAAGGCTAAGGCTCCATTTTACATATTTTAGCATCTCTCTCTCTATCCCTTTCTTACTCTATCTCCCTCTATCTATCGCTCCCTCTATCTCTCTCCCTCTCTCCCTCTATCCCCCTCTCTATCTATCTCCCTCTATCTCTCTCTCTCCCTCTATCTCTCTCCCTCTATCCCTCTCTCTCTCCCCCTCTCCCTCAATCCCTCTCTCCTGCTATCTACCTATCTATCTCTCTCTCCCTCTATCCCTCCCTCCCCCCCCCCTCCACCTTGCAGCCATGACTGACTGGACACAAATTTCATTATTTACTGGGTACTGCATGGATAGGGCATGGTCACTGCAGAGTCTGAGGTAGGATTTGAACCTTCTCACTCGTCCAAATATTTGTTGGACGAACTCCTTACCAGTCAGCTAAAGACAAAATGGCCTCTAGGCAAGTCACCAGGGAGTCATTGTCACGGTGCCCTGCTTCAGGTGGACACTGCATAGATACTGCAGCTCTGAGTTCAATGCTAGACCAGTGCTTGGGGGCAAGGTAGAGGCAGGTTCATCTTTTTTTCTCCATACATGTCTAAGTGGCCGCCGTGCATTTTCTCTGCTGTTTTGTTCACATTAAAGTGTTTCTTTCCCGTCTCTCTGCGCTGTGTATGCTCTGGGTTCCGCTGCCTGGCGTTGTGTGATGCACGCCTGAAATGTGTTTGAACACATCCATTTTGCTTACTTGGCACCACATGCCAAGAAACATATCGCACGCCTCCAGAAACCTACAGCTTTTCTGTCCTCGAACATCCACAGATTACTGAGATCCAGACAGACTGCTGAAAAGTCAAGCCTGTATGCGTTACACCTGTCATGTAGCCACGGTATTCGTTTGTCAAGCCGTTGACTCATTAATGAGAACTAGACCTCACTGCCTTTTGCTAATTGATTGTTTATTTGTTTCATCTGTTAATTGGTCAATTATCTGTAAATATACCCCGCATTCTGTTGAAGGTTTCTTCCTTCCGTAAGCAGGCAGAGTCCATTACTTTTTGTTCTGCCTTTTGTATTCCTTTTTTTGGGGGAAATGGCAGTATAATAAAAGCCTTTTAAACTAACTCTGACACGTATTGTCAAGAGTGCCTTGGTTTCATGTTGACATTGAAACAAAATTATAATTACCTCTCGTCTGGCTCATAATTGTTTTCTGTTGCGTTCATTTTCCATTTGGGATGACTGCAATTGTACCGCGCATGAAGCATTTAAGTGCACAGTCCCGTTATTGCTTCAATCTTTCCAGCAGCTTCACAAGAAAAGCTCCACTTATTTTCTTTCATGCTGTAATTGTTTTGGAAAATATTTTCAAAAGTAAAGAAAAAAAAAGACAGTTATGAATTTAATGGAGTTCCTACACCTTTTCAACCAGTAATAACTACACTGCACTTTGCCATTCATATGAAGTTGCACATTTAAAAAAAGGGCGATTTCCTAGTCCTAAAGGGACATTTTATTGTCCTAGAGATCCACGGGGTCTGCTAACACAGCTAACTCCCCTCACATGGTGTGTTGGGCTCTAGCTGCTGATGTTAATCAAAGCCATCAGACCCTGCAGTTCTCCAAGGCTGGAGACTTCTACCATTTCAGCTACTGCTAAATGCACGGTAGTTTCAAATACTGAATCAAATAAATCCTTGCCCTTGTGAGTTGTGGTCTGACCGGGCAGTGGTGCGGCTTTCTACCAAGCCTCAAATTTGTTACTAAAGATTATACGCATCTTCTCCAGAACCTTTAAAGACACAAAGCCGAGTTCTTGACATAGCAAGCATAGGAAGAGTTTGCTTCTTTCTTATCAGGAAAACCTCAGCATACATGCAGTTTGTATCTTAAAAATAGTGTTACAGAAATCAAGTTAGCTCCATAGGAGTCAGGAGCTGTTGCTTAGCAACTTCTGTGTATCAGAATTATCAATGGTGCCCCTTCCTTCAGATGGACTCTTTTGAGCTATTCACACAGTTCTGATTGGCCTGGCGGGCAAAGTGCCACACTCTGCACGATCTGTCCTGACTGTACCCGCTTGCTGTCATGTCCTTATAAATGACAGGTTTTTTTATATTTCATCTCTGCGAATGTACGTAAGCTCAGTGCTGTTGCCATAAAAAAAAAAAATAATAAAAAAAAAAAAATGAAATATGGATGATATATACCTCCCAGCAGAAGGGTCTAGAGCACTCCAGCTGAACGCTAGTTGGGGATGCCAATCATTACCAATCCACTGTAAGTCATCTACAGCAAAGGCACTGTTGGCCATGACCTACAGTCAGACCATGTACTGCACCTGCAATGGACATTCATAACTTCATTTAGAAGTGCCTTATATGCAAACACACCATTCAACCGTTTTCTTATTAATGATTAAATGAATACACTTCATTTAAAGCACATAATTGTCAGTATTTTGAAAGAGGCTGTGATATGTGCAACACATATACATTGTTTCTGCCTGGTAGGCCATACCAAACAGTTAAAACAGTGAAAACCCCATTTTTAATTTTGGATGATAACATTGTGATTACACAGCTGCCCACAACCTTGTCCTGCTTTTCAAAGATTTACTTCCGAGGGTTTATAATATGACAGTGTGTAGGACATTGTTTTACAATTTATCCGAGGAGACCAAATACCCAATTTGTTCAATCTTCCAACTGCCTGATGCCCATCCTTGGACCACTCCATTTCAAATACAGGTATTTCTAAACTTTTTATCTTAAAACTTGAGCTCCTAAAATATAGGTGGGGGGTGGGGGATGAACAACAAAAGAAAAAAAGTTAAAGCGTAGTAATGAAATTCAGCTTGTGTTTTAACTTACTGGAGGGTGAATGTCATACACAACAAGGCACCAGCTTGGAAACTGAGAAGAAAAGCCGCATTGAGCACACATTTGTGACTCCTACACTTGAGCTTCTCCATTCTACTTTCTTTCATCGCATATCTTACAAAGTATAGTGAAAATGCCAAGTTCAGATGAAAAAAACATTAATGCTTGAGCGTATTTCTGAGTGGGTGTGCATCCATTTCACAGCATTTATTCAAGATTAAATGCAAATGTTGACAGGAAGGATAATGAGACTACTTTAGACGTACGCATTTCAGTATCTGGATATTAGTGCAACCAATTAGGTCATTTCTCATTAACACTTTAATGAACACAGTTGAAATTCGATTACCTTCACTGACAAGTTTTAGAGAGGAATTAAAGAGAATATACTGCAGATGTCCTTGCACTTTCTTAAAACTACTCACAATTTTCCCTAAAGCTAAATTAATGCAAATTTGGTCTGCACTTTCTGTGTTTCACTTTCAATGTAACAGAATCTTTGATATTGAAGTGAACTGCTGTTAAATCAGAAAGTAAAAAGGAATGTCACTGACAAAATTATTGGCACCCTAGAAGTAATTTTTCAATCAAATGCTTTCATAGCTATGTATGAGCTTCTCTATGTACTGCTTTACTGACATTTACTGACTGACATTTCCTCTGCAAGCTGCTCTGGTTCTCCTAGATTTGAAGGGCTTCTTCTCCCAACTACTGTTGTCAGATCTCGCCACATGTTTTCAGTGCGGTTAAGATCTAAACTTATTGCCGGCCACCTCAGAGCAATCCAGTGTTTTTGTCCTGAACCATTCCTGGGTGAAGTGTGATTTGGGTCATTGTCCTGCTGGAAGGTGGGTGGACTCTGAATGATACCCTGCTTTCTGACTCTATGTTAGCATTGCCTCAAACATGCCTCGATAATCACTGGGTTTCATGTTGCCATGTTCAAGGCAGTCAGTGCCAGAGGGAGTACAGCAACATCACCATAGCTCCTCCATGTCCTTGATCTACAGTAGGTCAAGGGTTCTCAAACTGTGGGTCGTCCTGTTTTGAGGATAGGGTCGTCTGATCATTTTGGGGGGAAAGTATGTCTTGTCTCTTTAAAATATGTGAACGTAAGCTACTGTAGGCTACTACATGTAGGGTGTACAGTAGACTCAGCTACAATAGGTGTTGTTAGGCATGAGGCGCGAGTGTGGGTTGTGTACTTTTGTGAACATTCATTTGAGGTTGCATCAGAAGAAGGTTTTGGAAACAAGTGCTTTCTCCACCATTTGAGCAGTCCCTTGCTGCGATCTTTGATCAAGGTTTCTCTGACAGCCACATCCAGGGAGGATGGCAACAGAGACATGGGCCTCAAAACATTGTGTATAGTGGAAACAGGAACTGCAATTCTAATATTTTTCAGTCTTTTCACAAAAAACTCACAGTAACACAAAACGGAAGAACGAGCTCTCTTTATTGAAACCGGTTGAATGAGTGATTTTTATATAACAGGCACCTGGGACTCATCACAGGTGAGTTCAATTCCAAAATAAAGATGAATTACCTGCTTGAAAAGACATTATTTTAAAAAACTTCTAAAAGCTACCTAAAATATCCTCCAGACTATTAATATGGGGAATAAAATAAGATTTAAAAATGTTTACACCATAATAGTTGGTAGTTATTCAAATTCAGCATTATTTGAAATAATGCAAGGGTGTGATATTTATAGCCATGACTAAATCCATTGGTTCTCTACCCTTCCTTTACCTGGGAGTGAATACAGTCTGGCCAATCAGTAGCATTGTAATGGGCCAGAGTTTATGATTCCTGCATTACACATTACTACATTACATTACATTATTGGCATTTGGCAGATGCTCTTATCCAGAGCGACGTACAGTTGATTAGACTAAGCAGGAGACAATCCTCCCCTGGAGCAATGCAGAGTTAAGGGCCTTGCTCAAGGGCCCAAAGGCTGTGTGGATCTTATTGTGGCTACACCGGGATTAGAACCACCGACATTGTGTGTCCCAGTCGTGTACCTTAACCACTACGGTACAGGTCGCCCTACTAAATAGTGAATTAGCAATGTTTACACAATCAACTGTCTGGTCAATCATGCACATCAACCATCCCATGTAGTCCAGTAATTGCAAAGATTCAGGAAGCTTGGAGAGATCTTGTTATTATTTCCTTACCGTAATGGTTCACTGCATTAGTAAGAAGTGTGGATGCTACCGTAGCAATTTAGGAATATTTCTGCCACTCCTCGGACCACAGATACACAAATCTTAGTAAAACACACAGTAACTATAGGCAAACAAAAGGTCACAATTGTCATAAGGTAGATGGGGATGATTTTTCAGTGTTTTCCAGGGGCTGATATGTGTGTCCCACTGCAAAAAACGAAATGTGGGGTGGGGGTCAGTAGCAGGCCCCTCCCTAAGAGGGTCTCAGGCATATAGAGCATCCTCCCCCTCCCCACATCTAAAAACTCCAGAGAAAAAAGTCAGCAGGTCTGATAAAAAGAAGCATTCAGCCGAACACACCAGGAACCTAATCGTCAAATGCAGTCTTAAGATTGCGACGGATCCCAGGGGCGGGAAAAAAGGGGAGACGGGGATTTCTCTCCCACTCTCTTAATAGTTTTTATTTTATTTATTTCTTCTTGACACATCTCAAAAGAGATTAGGATCCAATTAACTTTTATCTGAGGGAACGAAAAACCCACCCCTCCACTTGTGGCCTTATATCCAGTCTGATGTTTGCTTCCTGTGTTGTGGTTTCACAAATAATATTTTTCTTTTACAAAACCCCCCCCCCCCCCACTAAAGTCAGACCTACACATCTGATTTTGATTTTGTGAGCATGTGTCTTTTCTTGTTTTTAATGTTGTGCCACGGGGCGCATTGCCTGGTGGACAGTGATGTAAATCTTCACACGCCAGGCTCACTGAACCACACAGGACTGACAGGGGTGCTGTAATTACATTTATGTTCCACTGTGTCATTGAGCAGTGGGTGGAAACTGTGCAATACTGTCCATGCGCGACGCATGACTGCTGAAAGAGTAAGTGAACCTATCATAACTCAAAGGTTTCATTTGTTTCATCGCGTCATTACATACATGTCCAACTTTCATCCGCAAAATCCAATGTAGCATATAATTATCACGATATGTTCTGTATCAACACCATTTCTGCACGCATGTGGAACCCCAGATGATCTTCAAAGGATGAAATGGATCTATAAGGCCTAATCAAAGAGACTGGGATATGTGTGTTTTACCCTTTAAAACATGATTTACCTAGTCATGTAGCCCAACTGGAATTCGTTCAAATGTCAAGTTGATTATCAGTCATGAGAATGAAATGGTTCTTTACCGACAAAACTGAAATATCGGCTTTAAGTATATTCAAATAACTGAGTTGAGGTCAGTTCTAAAGTGGAATGAAATTAAATCTTCAGGTCTAAACACAGGTATGACTGACCTAGAGATCTCACACGAGCACTGGGTGTCTGACTAAAGTGCACATAATTGTACCTTTCCTTTAAAGTACATTCCAGCTCTCAAAAAATATGTTATTTTTCAAAGCACTAATGCATTACTTGTCGTCATTACGCATAATATTTGTTTGTAAAACATTCACCCATAATCACTACTTACTCATACATATTGTATGACACTCTGGATTCTGGATTGATTACGACGTACTGTATATTTTCACACCTGTACACCACTAATTGAAAAAGGTGACCATGGCATGGAACTACAACTACATGCAAATTTAGAGGTGAATGTAAGCATGCATTCATGCTTGAATCAAAATATAAAAGATCAGATTTCAACATTACATTATTGATAGAAAGCAGTTTTTAAATGACCTTGTCACTGGAAAAAAGTTTTCAAACATTTGGGATTTGGCGCAAAATTCAAAGCTATTTCATAATTGAACAGGCAACTTTAATATATCCACTTGGCATTTGTTCTGATTTAACATGTGGGACAATGATCTGAAATGCTATTTAATGCTATTTAATCTTGAATATTCAGCTTTCCACTTGAATTCACAAAACATTTTAATATTCTTTAATATTCAGCTTTCCACTTGGATTCACATGACTTTTGGACAAGGAAAAACTATCAAAATCATGTACCTTTGCATTTTTAAACTTAGCCAAAATGTGTGGTTTGCACACAGTAACAGCAGGTGAGTCAAAACTGCCAGGCTTCTCTTGACACACCTGCTCCCCAGCCAGTGCCGAAACTGTGGCTTCATTTCCAGATTTTATTTTCATTTTCTTTTGGCATTATTCCCCTTCAACATTTCCTGATGGAGCAAATCAGCATTTTCGCCATGAATAATTACTCCTTTATACGAGTAATTACATTTCTCCACGAAGGGTCTAAATGTAAAGTTTTCTCAGTAAAATAATCCTTTGTCAGTATTTGTTTCCCGACAGCTCAATCAGTGTAACTTTCCCTGTTACAGTTGTGGGTTTCAGTGTAGAAGTACAGCCCAGAGTTGTGCATTGAATCGTGACTGTGTCGGTACTTACAACTGAATAGGTGTCAGTTGGGTTAGGGTGAGTCTGGTATTGAATGCTGTGTCTGTGATACACTAAATGGCGGCCTTGCACTTGACAAGGTGGGGTACAAGCCTCAGGGTACATGCCTCATCGTACAAGAACAACTCTCCTGGTCAGCAAGCATTATCATTATCAGAGTTCTCTTACTAGAACAATGGAGCACAAGTAGAAAATAGCAAAATGTACGTTTTCACTGCATGGAATAGCTTGCTAGGCCATATACTATAGTAGAGGCAGAGAGGTTTTCAAGACCAGGCTTTATACGGTGCTTGATGCTATCCTAACTCAAATACAAAGTGTAAAGTGCAAAGTATAGCCTAACTCAATGCAATGTAGCCTACAGTAATATTTTTGTCACCAACTCGGCTATGATAACCAGACTACTTGTATGAATTAGAAATGCATTGCATAGTAGTAACGTATGTTGTGTGCATTGGTATTTGTTGGATATTTCAGTTGTGAAAAGAAATCTACACACCTGTTTGATCTGTTCTCATTAGCAAGGTTATACAGATTTAATGCACATCCATGTGACATGTCTCGGCCAATCAGAATGCTGTATTTTCCCTCGGTGGTTGGTTATTTTTCACCTAGGGATGTTACATATTGGAGTAAAATGAGTGGATGAGTCCTATACTACTATATTTGGATAATTCATACGGCGACCTGTAGCGTGGTGGTTAAGGTACATGACTGGGACCTGCAAGGTCAGTGGTTCGATCACCGGTGTAGCCACAATAAGATCCGCACAGCCTTGAGCAAGGCCCTTAACCCTGCATTGCTCCAGGGGAGGATTGTCTCCCGCTTAGTCTAATCAACTGTACGTCGCTCCGGATAAGAGCGTCTGCCAAGTGCCATTAATGTAATATGAACTAATAAGATAACAAACCAATAATATCCATAATTGCAATTGATGTGTAATGCTGTTGTCTAGACGGAGGGAGCCAGGGCATGCTGTGATAGTTCTGCCCGAGCTTTCTCTCAGGGGTAATGAATCTAACCTTATTCGGGAATTGGTTGAGTGTAATTAGTGCTGATTTGCTAGTGCTGAGTGTAAACATGAGTGATATGACAAGAGTGCTATAAATGCTTTGAGGGACTGCCACTCTCTGGGATTTGGACAGACATCTTTGTTGTGTGAACCCCCCTCCCCTTCCACAGAATAAGGAACACTGAGTATTTACTGCTGTTTGCCTCATACTACTATACCCCACCAATTCTGGAGTCTGATGTCTGCTCAGAAGAACTGTGTAATGAATGTAGTCATCCAACACAATTACCATGGAATTAACCTGGAGAAAGGTCATTTAAAAAAAAAATAATTGTAGATGCAAATGGACAATAGAAAAGAAATAAAAAGGCCAGCTTTCATGTGTACTTCATTCGATATGCTTGCACCACTGTAAAACACTAAAACCCACCTGTTCATGCTAGGTTTACTAGCACTGCAAACAAGGGTCCCAGGTTTTTTAAGGTTACAGGAAAGTACCTGCATTTAAACAACCCAGAGAGAAGATTTCCAAAACCCCAAAATAAATAGGTTCACCGGAGCATTTTCAGATAACAGAGAAATGGCAAATATATCTGCAGATGGAAATACGTGACTTGAAGCAGCATTTTTTTCCCATGCTACTGATGTATAGAACTCCAGTCATCCTCCAGAAGTATCATTAGAACGGTGTGACATGTGTAAAGCTATTTTTGAAATGGCTAAAAACACACAAGAAGTAGAAAGTAACTGCAGCTACGGCAAAAAAATAAAATATCTTGAATTTTGAAAAATCAGTAATGGATGGGTTGGAAAATGTTTTTTTTGGGATGTAATTATAGATTTCTGAGGAAACATCACAGCTCCTGCTATGAAGCAGCCAGTGGCAGTCCCATGCCTTAGGAGGTGTGAGAGAGAGAGAGAGAGAGAGAGAGAGAGAGAGAGAGAGAGAGAGAGAGAGGGGGGAGAGTGAGAGACAGAGAGAGAGGGGGGGAGAGTGAGAGACAGAGAGAAAGAGAGGGGAGAGAGAGATAGAGAGAGACAGGGGGAAGAGAGAGAGAGGGGGGAAGAGAGAGCAAGAGAGAGAGAGGGCATAAAGAGAGAGGGAAAGAGAGCAGAGACCGATAGAGAGTGAATGAGAATCGCTGAAGCTCAATCTCCAAAGAAATATAGAATCAACATGGCTCCATGACCACAGATGGAGGGGCTGACTTGCACATCCCCTGGAATGAGACAACTCTGGCAGCTTGGCGTTAATGGCACGGCAAGCGTTCAAATAACAGGGAGTGTTTCCAGAGGAGACCTACTGGTGCTCAGATCTCCGGGGACAAACTGTAGGCTAAATGAATGGAAATAAATAACAGAAATTGCATTTGCACTGACAGGTACTTCCGCCTTAATAACCATCACACTCGCACTGGAGATGGCTTCCCACTGTTAAGGATGGCCGGTTTCTGAGAAAAGTCCAGAACCGTGAAGCAGAAGCGCACTTAAACCCCCCGCAGGTTGGGCCGTGCTGAAAACATTTCAAACAATTTCAAGTAAACCGCACCGACCCCGAAAGAGCAACAGCGTATTAGGTATATCGGAATTCGGAGTGCACGACTGCGCACAGAAACGCCCGCCACAGAATAATTTAATCCCAGGTAGGCGCAAGCCATGATGCAATTCCGACTCAGGGCGTTCACCGTCGAACTGCCAACCCAACGCGAGGAACAACTGACTCGAGTGTTTTTAATTAGACGCTCAGTGTGAAGTCAAAATGTTTAATTTGCCGTCGGTCTGTAGACAGGCACGTTTTACAGGTATCAGGCCTTCTGAGGAGGATATTACTGGCTGTACTTGCGAGGCCGCTTATCGCAATTACGAAGCCGCGGAGTTGAAGGGCGGACGTCGGATTATCTTCCTGCGTCAGGTGCGCACATTCCGCTGGGAGAACTGGACTTTACAGGGGAGTTTATTTTATTATTATAAAAGTCTCGCCTGGGGTTATAAAGCACACTATAAAAGCACTAAGGCCGTGCGAGATACCCTCTCAATTCTCTCCCAATATTTGCATTGCATGTCTTTACCACCCCCCACCCCTCACAAAATTCCCGGACGATGATGGGTTGCCAATTAAATTCAGGATCAGGGCTCCCACGACGAGGCTGCCAGATTTCATTAGGTCCCCTGTCAGGCACCAGCACTTTTACATTTTTAATCGAGCTGCTCATTTGAACACCCGCCCCCCTAATTATTTTAATTGTGTTTTTCTTGTGAAATCAAATGCAGAGGCCCGTTCCCGCGGATCGCGTGTCAGGCCCGGTGTCACCCTCCCTCTGAAGCCAGATTCGTCCTTCTGGTCGTGGGTCTGTAGGGCATTGGCACGTAGTCACAGCAATGTGAAATAACAATGGCACTTTAACGGTACTGATACATTATTGCCTGTCGTTTAGCTTTCATCAAAAGTGACTTACAGTTGATTATACTGAGCAGGAGACACTGTGGGGTTAAGGGCCCAGCAGCTGTGCGGGTCTTATCGTGGCTAGGGGGGAAGTGGACCACGAGCTTGCAGGTCCCAGTCATATACCTTAGAATATGAAAACAACTCTTACCTTCCTGGCATACTGTAGATATGTTATCATATCTGCTTCCGTTGGTTGCCGGTGAACTTCTCCCTGAAATGAATTCCTGGCTACTTCTCTCGTCTATTCAGTGGTGTCCGCAGGGATCCACGGGGTGAGTAGGTTTTTGCTGTTACTCTGCAGTTAATTGGTCAATTAAAACAGCCGATTAGCCAGTTACCTCACCTCATCTCGGGTCTGAATTGGCCGCTGATTTCCGGTGAAAACAAAAAGCAGCCAAATTCCCCTGCGGTTCTCTAAGCGTATGAGTGAACACCGCTGCTGTACAGCTACTGTGGCATGTCATCCGTCCAGCGAGCGTAACGTACACATCTATTACATACATCCCGCAAACACAGCTGCCAAGCTTCAGCATTAACGGAAACCCAATGTCCAAAATCCGCCTTGTGCAGTACCGCCATTTTTATCGACCATTTCACTTCAGAGCTTTTCAATAGGCTCAATTAAGGGTTAAATGCTAGAAAAGGGTTAAGCGTAGACACAGAACAAAACACGTATTTGTACAAAATAAATAAAGAAATGAATAAATCTACCGAAGTTTCATCTAATAAAGAGGCAAACCCTGGCCATACGGGGCCCCTGGCTGCGCCCGTAATCCGTGGCAGGTGCAGAGTTGAGCTTGTCAGGTTGGCTTTACGGCCAAGCCAAATTGGTGAAGGTCCAGCGAGGGAGGCATTGAGCCTGATGCTCCTGGACACTCCTCCTCCTCAGGGCTGATCCAATCCAATCTCTGCTTGGAGCGTGACCAGCCGCCCTGTAACCAGGGGCAGCCGGACACCAGGGCCGCGGTGACGTCCGGAGACCCCGTCCTTCTGAAAGCAGAATATCGTAATCTAAAGCAGTACAATAATCCTCTGGCTATTCATATAAACATCATGCCCATTCCTCCTGGATAAATCCATGTAATGTATAAATGTCATAAAGCATTTTCACATCATCCAGGCCAATTACCAGGTATTCATTTTGTAAAAAAAGAAAAGAAAAAAAAGCTCTGCATATTAATTGCAATTTAGGCAAGTATTAGACATTGGCTGCATTAGCTGATGAAGATATCGGAAACTTTTAATCTAAAACCATTTCTTAATAACTTCTGACAGGCCAGTCACAGAATGTGAGTCATATTACTGCAAACGGGCCTGACTATAAAGATGAAGTGAAAGTCTCCAGACGCACTCTGGCTCTCAAAAGAGCTCAAAGTGTTCCCAAGAAACCATCAAGGCGTTACAGAGCCTATGCGTACAAAATCCTCCCCGCTACAACGCGGCCACAGACAAAGGACTCCCTCCCCCTCCTCCTCCTCCTCCTCCTCCTCATTAAGTTTGTCGTGCTGGCCTGCTGAAAGTGGCGGCGGGGTATGGCGCCCGGTCAAGGGCCGCTCCTCCTGGCGGCTTTGAGACGCGCGGAAAAGGCACAGCTTGGCGGGAATGACTCATGTGGCCGGAGCGTCTTCCCTGGGCTGCGGCTCGCAGCCTTATCGCGCTCCCTCATTAGCATCCCCCCGTCAAGCGTTCCTCTGCGAATGCGGCCGACGTTTCGCGGGGCGCCTCCCTCCGCGCTCCCTGCACCTCCTCGCCCATTATCAGATCCCCCCCCCCCCCCCCCCGGCGCTCCCTGCACCTCCTCGGCCGTTATCAGATCCCGCCCGGCACTCCCTGCACCTCCTCGCCCATTATCAGATCCCCGGCCGACGCCCGGGGCTCCCTGCACCTCCTCGGCCATTATCAGATCCCCCCGGCGCTCCCTGCACCTCCTCGGCCATTATCAGATCCCCGACACGGCGCGTGGAGTTCCCGCGCTCATTCACGCCGTCGCTCACGTACGTATTTACGCGCGTTCGGGGGGGGGGAGCCGGGTCGCGCGCCGCTCGCTGAAGGCGTTTTCATTATCTTTCTCATTCCCAATCGATAGTGTGCACCGATAACTGCCCGGCAGAGCGCTCCCGGTCACGGACCCCATCCCTCACCACCGCACCGTCGTCTTAAATAACAGGCAAGAGCGGGAAATGATTTCCCAGCGAGCATCTCCGCGGAGCCGAACACAATGCGCGAGGAGCAGTACATAAATAATGGGTGTGAAGATACTTAATGAATGCAGATACTATTTATAGCTGCATTCTCAATAGAGCCGCAAAGAGATGGAGAATTATTAGCGTGAGAGTCTGGATGAAAAATATGGGTGAGACGCTGCTTATGTGACCCTGTAGTATTCGTATACAGTGGATTCGTAATGTTGTTTTTTTGGAGAAATTGATGTTTCACGTGAATAATTTTCATGCGCCCCCCCCCCCTCCCCCCACTTCTAAAAGTTTGCCAAGGCCTACTTATGACTGGTGGTGTCACAGTTAACTGGATTGACTGCCCCCCTACCCATGTTTCTTGGTAAGGCCTCTCCATAACAACTGTAAAATTAGGCCACGTGTCATTTTTTCTATTTTCTGAATATTTCCTTCTTACATGTAATTAATTTTTTCAAGTTTCCAAGTTTAAAAGACATATCACCTCATCCCATACATGAGAATGTATACTAATACATTCCACCCACCCACACACAGATGTAGGAAATATCAGCGAGTATACAGTACATTCATCGAACCTCCGTGCTATGCATTATCAGAGCTGTTTATAGGGCTGCATGATGTACGATATATGGATGGATGCGGTTAATTAAGCCATTGAACCAGTTGGCCGACATCCTAGCACAGGCCTATTTGAAATGTGTGTCTTCATCCAGCATTTCACGCATCTGCTTAACTAGAACATATTCTTCCTGTTTGTTCCTCATTTGGTTTATGAGATGAATGGGCCAGCATCTTTTTCTGTTATCAAAGTAGAGCCGGAATTAAAATTTCTTCCTTCTTTATAATCTCAATAATTTCACCAGACACCTTGTTTTCAGGAACGTAAACAAATGGTCATGAGTTTGGTGTCTTGTTACCATAGAGACAACAGAACTTGCAGGTCTTCACCAAAGTATGCACACTACTTGGCTGAGGACACGGTGCTAATTTATACTGCTGGCAAAGACAGCTTTGTTAGCCTACTAAAGAAGTTAGATAAATGACATCCCCTTAATGTATTTCTCTCAATCCCTGAAATGTAGGAGGAATGTCAGAGATCAATAGAATCATAACAGAATACAGGTGGAATTCTTTGCTAGGACGACAAATCCTTGTGCTAGTTTGTTTAAGGACCTATTGCTCTGATGCTCTTTTTATACTTTTGTGACCAAAGCAAGATTGTTCAATAAATCCTTCAGAAATCACATAATTACATGTTATTGCACAGCAGGCTTAGGCTTTTCATGTTCAGGGTCTACATTTGTGGCACTGTGGTTGAAATGGTTGGTCTACACATCTCATAACGTCTCATCCTATCACAGCCATATCATACAGCCCTAGTAAATTTAATAATTTAATAACCCAATTTAATAATTTAATAATTTCACATCAGCAAGTTCTGTGTCTCTGAGGCCAAACACGTCAAGTCTATAAAGTCACACTTCACAACAACACTTCTAGAAACCTCTCCCTATTCCATACCTAATTACCCAATCTTGTAACTGTGGAAACCTAAAAATGCAGGGAGAAATTTGCAATTTTATATTTGGATAGGAAACTGGCCTTACCCTGAGGCTCAGTGGACTGCTATGTTATCAACGAGGAACATTTAAGACTGAGGCCTTCATATGGCTTCTTGTCACTGATTATCTTCCCCATTGCATTTATATTCATCACGCATGCAAACAGCGTAGTGATAATAGGCTGCTATCAAATGAACTAGTAATTTCACAGTAAGGTAGTGATATCTGCAGTTTTAATTAGAATTTATGGATGAAACAAATTATTATCATAGCTGTAGAGGTGTCTTGGGATACAAGTTCCCCTTAACAGTAAACTCTTTAGTGCAATTTCATTTTGTGTTCTTCTCTGTGTTTTTCTAACTCAGTGATTTAGTTTACAGTCGCCAAGCAAAACCTTTGGTCGGTACCAAGTAAGCCTTTTCCAACGACCGCTTGAGAATCTATCTGCTCAAACACACCAAAAGCTATCCACATCAAACACCGTGTCACTAACAATATACTTTCCCTTAGTTTTAACTGTGAAATATTCCGCAGTTCACTTGAAGTCTAGAAGTGAATCCTGCGAAAAAGATTAATTGGCAATAAATGGAGCTGTATTTGGCCGAAAGTAAGTGCCACAGCCAGGTTTGAAAAGAGTGAAGCTGACTGAATTGATTTGCAGATGCCCTGGATTCTTTCGTGTATGCCTCTCAGCTATGATAACATGAACAGCCACTGCCTCCCTAACAAAAGAACAGATTATAATAGTTGCTTCCCATCTAATTATTTTCAATTCGATGACAAGATTCTGGAGGCCTGTCACATCCTATTTAGCCAGCCTAAGATGGCTCGGTCCCTCGAATTTTCACAGCTACACACTTTTTTATTCTGTTCATTTGTGAAAAAATCTTTAGATGGCGTCTCTCCAGGCTCAAAATGAATTCCTTTGAAAGGACTTATCGATCCTGTTAGATTTTTTTTTCTCTTCAAACAGCGCTTCCTTTTCTCCACCTCCTGTCCCGTGTCTGGCGTTTTTTGGTTGGTGGGGGGGGGGGGGGGGGGGGCGGAGGCGCTAACTGGATAAGGGCAGGGCATCTTCAGCCGCCCGTGGGTCAGAATCAAACCCAGGCTGGTTTGCAGGCCTGGGCACTGGGGTGGGTAATAGAAAGTATGGCCCGGCTCCAGTATCGTGGGGATCTTTCTATTGAGAGGGCAATGAGTCCTGAAGGGGATTGGGGGAGGGGGGGGGGGGGCCGGGCACAGTTTCTGGCAGAACGCAGCCGGGACAGAACCCTCCGGAAATTGCCCAATGATAATGGGAGGGTGGAAGAAATGCACCCAGGGCCCCGACGCAGGCTCTCCGCGGAGAAAAGTGGGAACGAGAGGACAAGCTGAGATAATGGCACTTTCGGTGGGATGGGATAGGGGGCGGGCACTTCACAGTGTCGGGCGCTGGGCAGAAACCGGCCACAGACAGACAAGGAGCGCTTTCATAAGAGGCCAAAATAAATGCATTCATTCACCATCTATGGAACTGATAGGCAGCAATTTGTCGCCAGACATGATGTTTTATTGCTCGTCTAAAAGAGCACTTGCATTTGCAGAGATGGGAAAAAAAAAAAAAGATTTAAAAAAAAACGCAAGCATTCTCCAGCTGCTGAAAAAAAATAAAAAAGCCAAACTCCCCTTTCACTCGTAACACTGAATGCAGAAAGTCACACGCTTTTGCTGAAGTGCCTGACTTTCCACACATCACTACCATCCTTTTTCAAACCGTTCTGAGATTTTAGAGAGTTCTGTAAGACAAAAAAAGGAATACAATTCTGACTTTGGATGTTGCCTTTCATGTGGCTGAGCACAATAATTGTGGCAGTCAGCGTGTGTTGTGTTTATTCTTCACCTCGACGAAAATAGCAACCCACATTAAATTGCTTTTGTTATTTGAAATTCCACCTTACTTTCTGTTAGCGATTCCGCACAAACTAAATTCCAGGCTGCAGTTCACCCTCCACAATGTCTCCTTCCCCCTCCTGCATATGCTAAACACACATTTGCATACAACAGCAACCTTTCCACATTTTGCTGTGCATTAACATCTGTGTGAGGAGAAAGGCACAAAAAAAGAAGTGACATCAGTGCTCTTGGTGAGGACTTAGAAGAGATGAACTCTGCTTGAATGTGACTCTGTAGCGATGCTAAACAGGACAGTGCATTATCTCAACATAATAGGCATCCACACAAGACCAGAGGATCTATTTATTGTTTTGTCAAAGCTCTTGCTTTGTGCCGAGACTGGCCACCTGTTCTTGGCAGGGCTTCCCACATACAGTAAATAACCGTAAAAGTAATATGAGGAGCTGTGAAGAGGAGGGAGTGTAACGGCACGCATAGCATAGAGAGCTCAGAGGAGACCCTCTGCGCTGATCTTATTGGACGAGACTTTCATGTGCATGTCCGCTGGCTAATCCGTTTTTTTTTTTTTTAGTCCGCTCTCGCCATTCCCGGGGCCCCCCCCGGAATGCCGGCGTGTCCGCAGGGCGAGTGCCGGGGGTAAAGGATCCGCCCCGGAGACGCCCCCGGTTCCCATCGACCGCCGCCCTGGGAGAAACACTCTCGGTGTCAGTCTCCACTCCGGCTCTCATCCATCCCAGCCGCATTCTGTCTTCCTGCGCTAACCGTGTCACTGCACCACTTCCTTACATCACAACATTGCTTATCCGCTTATCTGGCTCCTAAGTGGTGGAATGAGCTGCCTGTTCCCATTATAACTCGCCATTAGACGCCCGGGCTTGGCGCCTCTGTCATTGCCTCCTTTGTTGCAGACACCAGCTGGCCCAACCTAGCGAAATTACCCACCACCCCACCCCATAAAAAAACATTACACTATTACGCTGCAATGTTATCGAAGGTGGACTGAAATTGTACATTATTCTGATTTACGGCTCTGCGAGAGAGGTTTGTACATAATACAAAAGCTGAAAGCACTGCAATTTTCATCAGAAGGGAGGCACAGTTGATTCTAAAAAAGAAGACCTTTTTTATTGAAACATACATTTCTTTCTTAAGTGCTGGACACAAAAAGACCATTTCAGTTTTTACAGTTTAATCAAATGTTTTTATGTTTCTCTCCAGATACTGTAGCTGCGCAATTATTATGTATTAATCAGAAAATGTAACTAGATTTTCTCTTCTTCTGCGGATTTCACTTCTGGTTCTGATGCATGGTTCATAACTTAATGAGATACCGCAATACTGGCAGTACAAATGGTGGTAAAATGACCTTTGAACAGATTCAATGAAGAAGTGGTTTTTGTAAGACAAAAAAGACTAGCCTGAAAAGTAAGAGGACTTAAGCTATTTCCATTACAATATCACAGAGGATGTAAAATATCCAAGTCATATTCATGCGCACATTTGTCTTGCAGAAATGGCTATATTGATGTTGTTTGATAAATAGATGAATCTTAAAATCTTTGGTTAATGATTCAGGATCAGTTGTGATAATCGGGACAGACTTTGATGGTTGCATTTTTGCAAATGTCAGTGCATCATTGAAAGGTATGATGATGCTTTTTTACCTGCTGAATGTTTAGTGAAGACCTGGACAAGAAAATAGCTGGAAACCACACAGAGCGTAATCATACGACGAAACGCCGATTCTTAATTTCGTCGCTCGCAGTTTAGAGTCGCCACTATCCTTAAGCCACAGCACCCCTGTCACGCCCTCTACTCTGGAGATATCTTAAAGACTGTCGCAGGGCACTTAGTCGAACGTGGCATTGAAGGCAAAGAAAGGCAAACCATTTGACATCTTGAACGCACCGCAGGTGAAAATCAAGAATGAACTCGCAGAACGGAGGCGATACGCTCTGCTCGTCCAGTGAATCGGGTCGTTGTGCCATTGTTATGTTGGAGGCTGTCTCTCACCGTCTGGGGTGTCCACAGCCTGCAATTTCTAACCTGGCAAGGTGTTGGAGCCAAACACAGCCTGTCAATGATAGGCTACCATCTGGAAGAGCACGAGTTACGACGCCGAGCCAAGATCGAGACATTATCACACCCCCATACTCGTCACGCCTCACACACTGCTAATTCCACCTGTGTCAGAAACCGTATCAGATATCTTCAATACATTTTTTTTTTCTTAAAAAATGTGCCTACGTTTAGTGATACCCTTCTGTCAATGCATAACAAGTAAAGTGATCACCAAAGTTTAGTACAGACTGCAATGAATAATTGAGATCAAGGTGCAGTACCTGCATTATTGAGCATGTGGGATATATTATGGCGGTTATGTAATGGAGGTAGAGAGAACAGAAGATGAATTGTTAAAGAGAGAATCTCAAAGTGAAAGGAGTTCCTGTTTACTTGTGCAACTCTTTAATGATTTGCATTCCCGCCGTTGTGACTGTGCTGATGGAAATGTTCCAAAGTCTGAAAACAAAGAGCCTTTAAGAGCATCTCATACACAGTATGCCATGTTACTAAAGAGACTCAGTGAACAGCATTGGGAGAAATGCTTAGTATTTACACTTACGCATTTGACAGATGCCCTTATTAGTAGTGACTTACCTAAGCACTTACTTGCTGTACAGGTATAGGCAAGGAACAATCCTGATTCTACTGTACCATTAGGTTCACCACCGATACAAGTAGCCAATGCATAATCTTAGAGCCAGAAATTAAATACCGTGGAAGGTGTAAAAGGGAAATAGAAGGTGCAAATTGTTTCTAACTTTAGATTTAGACATGGTACAGCTAGTAAACCTATGCATTAGGCAGTTTAAATAGATGAGTTCTCAGCCTATAGCAGTGCCTCTGCTGTCCTGATTGTATTGAGGAGCTCATCCTGCCACTGGGGGGCCTGGAGAGAGAGGAGACGTGATCAAGATGAAAGCCTTTTCAGTCCAAAGACAGCGAGGCGACCAGTGGATGTGGACTGGAGCAGGCTGGCAGAAGTGAAAGGTTTGATAATATAATGCAGGTAAGAGGATGCTGTTCCTCTGGCAGTGTCATGGGCCAGGACTAGATTAGTATTTTCTAGTGGAGGTAGATGAGAAGAGGTGTGTCATGTGTATTTTGGCTGATTGCAGGGGAGATGAGCAGCAGCATTCTGATTGAGCTGGAGAGGCCTGATGGTACCCTCAGGGAGATCAGCAAGGAGAGAGCTGCAGTAATCCAGTCAGGACAGAACCGGGGCCTGAATAATGAGCTGGGCCCCGTACACGCTGAGGAACGGACGGGTTCTGCAGATGTGGCAGACGGGAAATTGGCAGTTTACGAGTTATTGTCACAATATTCTCGATGAACTCAGGAGAGCATTAAGATTCGGGGATGTACACAGCAGACTGTTACTGAGGATGATGGACACATCTTGGATGGGGGGAGGATGTAGTTACTTGGCAGGAAGCCTCAGTTTTGACAAGAAGCTGACTAATCATTCAACTTGTGATGTCATTCAGACAGTCTTTGAGACATAAGGCAATATTTCCCTCTCTCTGTGAAAAGAAGAGAAATGGCTGTGTGTTATCCCAATAGCAGTGGGACAAGAAGCCATGTAAAGATAATTTATAGGCAAGGAAAACAGGAGCGGACTGAGAACAGATCCCAGGGGGTCTCCCGTGATAATTCAGAAAGATATCAGGATACGCATGGACATTTGGATATTGCTGAGGTACCCAATTCAGTCATAAGTTGCCAAAATAACCTAATAGTCAACAGGATTCAAATGCCTCAAGAATCAAGGACTGACAGCAACTACTTTTTTTTAGATCTGCATGCTTCCATTGCAGTAAAGAGAGGCAGTGGTTGGTCAGTGGTTAGTTTTGAAGCCAGAATGATTGGGGTTAGTTGTTCAGTTATTCAGTCATTTCTAAGCTGAGTCGCAATAATAAGGGTTTTGGAGAGAAAATGGACACAGTATATTGACCAATGGGTTTTGTAATGAGGACTGTTACTTGGGTCTGCTTCATTTTAGTGTTGATCACAGCAGACAGTAGTGGGGGACTGTAAAGGGGGGAAGGGATGGGGTTAAGGGTGCGCACACCGGGACACTCGGACGTTAGGAGGTGCAGGAGATGAGCAGTGGAGACTGAGGAAATTGGTGGCAGAAACAGCGGCCAGGGGAATGTGTTGACATCGTGTAAAAGATATTATTTATTATGGTTTCAAAGTAGGATGCAGCATCGTGGCCTGTGAGAGTGGAGGGGGGTGGAGAGGGCAGACTGATGCAATCCTCATTATCAGCATGCACACACTTTTATGGGCTATCCATTTTTACAAAATATTAAATAGGAAATAGTTTGAAAATATTTTTCTATGACCTGGAATATAAGAACTTGAGTGGAATTAGCGGTCCCATTTCTGAGGTTCTTTTATCGCATGGGAAAAACCCTAGAAATCATATTAAAATGTACTTTGTATAAATGTCTAAATGTATGTATTGCAATCTTATGCATTACATTGCGTAATATGTTAATTAGTGACTGGAGATTCCTTGCTTGTGGAATAATTGAATGCACACTACTTCTCCAATGCTGTTCACAGAAATATGAAAGGTTACCAGGAAAGTATCACTCTAGACATATTCTCAGATACTGAAATATGGCATGTCTGTGTAATTAATATCTGTAGTATTCTGTTATTCTTCATGGATTCTTTTCCAGTTAATAAATTATTGGACCTTTTTTTCAGTTAATGCATTCATCTTTTTGCATGTTATATAGAGTATCTATACTGTATTTAATTTGTTTAAATTGTGAAACTGGCATTCACATATCTGACCCCAGAAATATACTTTTATTGACATCTTAATGGTAATATATTTGATCCTTCCAGAATTTCTTGTCTTTGTCAAGCAACATTGTCCTCAATAAATACATACCATTTATGTCAGAGGGTATATTTTAAATGTTTAAATGGGGGCTAATCCCGGTGTAGCCACATTAAGATCTGCACAGCCGTTGGGCCCTTGAGCAAGGCCCTTAACCCTGCATTGCTCCAGGGGAGGATTGCTTAGTCTCCTGCTTAGTCTAATCAACTGTATGTCACTCTAGATAAGAGCGTCTGCCAAATGCCAATAATGTAATAATGTAATAAACATTGACTGTAAATTTAGGGATGTGGTGTTTCAGCACATGGCACAGTACATTGTGAGGGAAAAGTGTACAATTTCGGGCTGTAGCTTGCAGTAGTGAAGTCTGTGTTTCAGTGGCTGGAGAACAGTTTAGCAACAGCAAATTTGAGAACTGATGAGAACTTGCGAATAGTATCACTGACTCCCCGGATTAAGTTCACAAATAAACATCTGAGAACAGAGTGTCATATCACATTCAAAACAAGAATAAATGCAACTTATCGCAACATTACCTCAATACCATTATATATTGACCTCACACAGGTTACATATGTTATGGCTGACTATTCCCCCTATGTAAAGCCAGTGTGGGTGACATCAATGATTACTAAATATGCTGCAACTCTAATAATATAGATATACACTCAGAGAGCACTTTATTAGGTATTTATTAGACTTATTAAGTCATCTGCTGCTGTAGCCTTTCCACTCAGATGTTTGATGTATGGTGTGTTCAGAGATGCTCTTCTGCATACCACTGTTGTATTGTGTGATTGATGTGTTACTGTCACTTAGATCACAAATCCTCCCCATTCTGATGGTTGATCTGCATGATTTTATGTATTGCACTACTGCCACATGATTGGCTGATAAGATAATCGGATACATAAATAGTAATAAAGTGCTCAGTGAGTGTATACTTTAGTTTTTTATGAAAATAAAATGTATTTTACATGTTTAATGACACTTTAATAAAACATTTTTTAATTGATCGGGGCTTCTTTTTCATTCTTTTTGAATTGGGGTCGTATCTGACCCCAATTGGACATTTTTTTGTGAGCAAAATATGTTGGTCATTTGGGGGTTAAAAAAGCATTTCAGCACTGAGAGAATATATGATTCTCGAGCAAATATGCAGCTAAACCGAGTTAGAGAACCTGGGCACAGTGCGACTCCAGTGCACTCCACTAGATAAAAACCCGATTTCTTTAAGGAAACTGCTCAGGGAGAACTCAACAGATTGCAGGGAATATGTTCTGCATGCAAGTGCCTGTGGAATGGCAGCATGGTATAAGTCACTGGCGATTACAGCCAAGAGAGCAGAAAAACATTTTTTAGGGAGGAGCGTTCAAAAAAATAAAGTGCACACAGTACTTTGCGTAAGATTATCATGCAGTTTGGCGTGAGAAGCAGCACCGCTTTATTTCTGCGGACTCAATGCACTGGAGATGGCGGATGACCGCTGATAATTGATTAGAGTGAATCTCGGGCAGACAGACAGATAAGCCGTCCTTTGGGGAGGCAAGTCGACTGTATGAGGACGAGACCAGACTGTATTCTGGACAAATAAGGGGCACTGGTCATTCACAGCAAAGCCTGACACAATATCTATTGTTCTTCTTTTTATTCCCCCATCCACAAAGATGAATGGCTTTGGGGCAGAGGGCATATTCACATGTCAAATGACAGCAGGTATTTTAGTGGGAAGATAAAAAAAACTTGCAGAGAGGAGAGATTGCAGACTCCGGGCGATGTGGCTCAGCCTAGTCAATTAAAGGAGAAAAGTGAGGAAGGGGGACATAAAACTGTGCAAGTAATTGCAAGGATGGTACAGATGGATAAGCGTCATTACCGCAGATCTGCTGGATTTTACTGAGCATTTACTGCCTAAATATTGGATCAAGCAGGAAGGAACACAGTCCTTGTCGTGGCCGTTCTTCTACTCTGCCGCGTAACGGGCCAGCAAACAGAGTACCGCGAGCACGTCTCCCGGATAAGCCGTGTAATCCAACGGCGCGGGTCACAATTACACTCGGAGTAGCCAATGAGAAAAGCCTTCCTTTCCCAATTCCGGGGGGGAGGATGAAGCTTTAGTAGCAGATCACAGACGCTGTCAAATACATACAGTGTAAATAACAACACTTTTCCGAGGACGTGATTAAATTCTCGGCGCTTCAGCATCGCTCACGCAGACTGCGCGCTTGGCAAGACTTCTGAAGTTTCACCTCAGCAAATGGTCACCAACGCAGGGGGGTGGGTGGTGGGGCCGGGGTGTTGATTTGATGTCAACTTCTCTGTGGGCGGTGCAAGCAATCTGGTACACTGAGGTAACAGTTTGAACTGGGTATTTTTGAACTTCAAGGGCATGTAGTGTCATTTTGAATAAGATAAATCCATCCATTCGTTTAATCAACAGGAGATTAGCACTAGATAGATTTCATGGTATTACAGTACATATAAAAGGAAGTATTTCGGTTTTTTTAGGCCTTTTCATGCATGATAGCATGTTAAATTGAGACAGATTTATCGCTAAATAATAAAAATATACACATTTAAATTACACAATTCTCTGTCCTGCAATTGCTTATGTTGTTAATTGCTTTACATCGATTTTGTAATATGTGAGCACATCGCCCCTAGGTGATCTTATAGACATTCAGACTGATCTTTATCTCTGTCTGAGCTTTTTCAATGATGATCCTGCATTAACATCAAGGGCTGTGGCAGAACAAGCACACCAGGGCACTAGTTAAAATCGCTAATTTAGGAGATTTTTTTGTGTAGTCTCACGGTCCGCACGGTAAACCTGTCCGCATCAACATGGGCGGAGCGGAATGGGGTGTGCAGTGACGGGCACCTCGCTGCGATGCAGCTGACGCCAGAAATATGTCATCACCAATTTTCTGATAAAATCAAAAAAACGTAGTATAACCTATAAACAAGTTTTACTACTACACAGAAAGACATATAATAAATCAACGCTTTAGGCTTAAATCCAGTTAAAATGAGAAAAAGCTTCCTTGTTTACAGTCTGTCTTGACAACATCATATGCCTCCTACTCGATCATATTTTTACAACTGCACTGCCAGGTGCGCTATCCAGGAAATTACCGAAATTGGTTGGACATGCTCTTAGTTTGACAGTTTTGCCTTTCACCAGAGTGTCACTCAATGCAAGTTGTTGTTCGCCAGCTTTACATCAGTGAGAAAGACAACTTTACTGCGCTGGTTTACATCAGAGCTGCGAATATACCCTTCAGGTGATTAATCTCAACCACACCACGGCACAAACCGGGCAGTGTCTGTCCTCTACCGATGTAGCCATGGACAGGAATGAGCTCCTTCACTCAGGTCCTTTGGCTTGTATCCATAGATGAACCCTTTCTAGTTCTTTACCGAACTCTCTATGGTGTTAACAGCAGAACCCTTTATAGTTTTAATCATTTTGCCCAACAAAGATCCCTTGAACTAGATTGGATTCCTCTGCAGAGGCATAGAGGAACCTTACGGAACCATTCTTCTGAAAGTGTTTATATACTGAATCAATCAGGATGATTCATAAAGTGATGTAATGGTAAATTTGCTATTTGCATTAATGTAAAATAAAACATGTCACTGTGAACACATTTACCTACCTCTGTGAATCAGTAAAAACTACCGTACTTTAGCTTCTGCCATATGCAGACATGCCTCAAGCAACTTATGAGCACCTTAACTGCATCTTACACAAAGATCAGAAGAATGAGACTAATTATGCATCAAATATGTTTACATGATTCAGTTGGAAAAACATTGTGTGGCAGGGTCTTTCCAGTTGAACAACCTTCACCTGTATAATCCTACACTATGATTCTACATTTAGCCTGTGCTTTGCTGAGGCATAACTAAATGCAGATTCAATCAACATTTCCCGGACAAACAAAATATCTTGCATGTTTTTTTTGCTGCCAGAAACATAGTTTTGGTTGTTCATTTTGCTGATTCTCCTTGAAGACTGTTTGTGAAAATATAAACTAACTCTTGTACTCTCTATAAGACAAGGTACTTCGTCAGACATTTCCCCGTAACCTTGCAAGAGGTTAAGGGCAAATTTGGAGTGAATCGCTCTCTCTTTTTTTTTTTTTGTACCAGTGCGAATCACACCCATCTCAGAGTTTCTTGTGTTTTTTCTGAATGTCAGACTTCCCACTATCAAATATTCACACTTCCCATGTTCAGGTCTAATTTCAGTTGTCATTGAACTTCAAGGTTCCATTCACACTCAGGTTTGCTGCCAGAATTTGAAAATATACTATGTATTTCCCAAATGTACACTGCAACGCGTACAAAACATTTTTTTTTTAAATCAAAACCGGACTGTAACTGGACTGAGGGATAATGGCCACAAGTGCACAAAGATAAGATACAGCGCAGTCCATAAGTATTTGGACGGTGACACAATTTAGCTTCATGCTGCAGCACATTGTATTTTAATTGAAATAATGAATATGAGTTAGTGTAGACAGTCAGATTTAATTTAAGGGTATTTATATCCACAGCGGGTTATCTCTGTGGGGAATTACAGTCGTTTTTATGCAGTCCCCCCATTTCAGGACACCATAACATTGGGGACAAATGGCTTCACAGGTGTTTATGATTAGTCAGGTGTGTTCAGTTGCTTTCTTTGTGCAGGTGTGAGGGAGCTTTCAGATTTATATGCTTGATTCTAGGCTTTTGATTAACTCAGTTATTGGTGTTTGTCAACATGAGGCCCAGAGCCGTGCCAATGAAAGTCAAGGAAGCCATTATGAGTCTGAGAAATGAGAATGGAAAAACAGAGACATAGGCCAAAAATAGGCTTACAAAAATAAACAGTCAACACATTAGCCTCATGTCAAATTACATTTTTTTGGAATACTTATGCACTGCAGTGCACTGTTTCATGTTTCATATGAAAATGCAGTTGTTTACATGTTCACAGGCACGCAGTTCTAACTCTGTGTTAAAATGATTCAGCATGAATAGATATTATTATTTTAATAGAGAGATTTTTTAAATATTGAAGCATGGACCAAATTGCTCTGATGTACATTGAGGCATTGAAGTACCACGTCTGCATTTTCAGACAACCATTAAGTTAAATAAGGGATCTTGCAAAACACTTTCTCATTCATCACACTGAAATAAATCTTATCTTGAGAATGTGTTTAATTTACACCTAGAGAATTGAGAAGTTCTCCTGTCTTATCAGAATGTGGAAAATACAGTCTGTTAAATCATTATATACATGAAAATTACGTATTTCGTTTACATTAACAGCTAACATATGCACATAATTACATACTATATATATATATATATATATTCATAGTATATAATTATGAGCATATGTTAGTTCTTATTGTAAAACGCAATACGTATACGTATACGAATACTTATAATATATATATATATATATGGCAGCACCCTGCGATGGACTGGCAACCCGTCCAGGGTGTATTCCTGCCTTTCACCCAATGCATGCTGGGATAGGCTCCAGCCCCCCTGCGACCCTGTTCAGGATAAGCGGGTTAGGATAATGAATGAATGAATTAATGAATATATATATATATATATATATATATATATATATATATATATATATATATATATATATATATATATATACATATGAATGTAATACATTAATTTGTGCAAGTAGAGCAGAGTAGATTGAAAGCAAACATGCACTGATACATTTGTTTTGGTTCTTTTTGGTCTCCAGCAGCATTCTTAGTCATTCAAAAGAATTTCCCAGTACCCATAGCAGGTATTATTGGACGCTGTTTCCTGTTTGATTGGCATTATTCAAACTAATACTGTCTCACATGTCAAGTCATGATGGACTTTTCCATTTTCAAGATTATCAAGACGAGAATCCCGAAGCAAGGTACAGATGCCAACCTGCGAAAAACACGCACAGCACAAAGTCTAAACAACAGTGTAACATTGTCAGCGTTTATCATGCTTGACATAGAGCAAGACTCCTGTGTCATAACAATGTTTCAAACTCTCAATGCAGTAAAGTTATCGACTTTATAAATACCAAAGGCACGCACAACATATAGTAAACACCAGGGTGCTTTGAAAGCAAACTACCGAATGAAAGTGACTTTGGTGTTGCCAGGTGACGTGTGTTCAGACGTGCCATAAATTTCAGCTACTTCCAAACCCCACTGGCACGCAGACCCCGGCACCGAGACGCAAAAAGCAATAAGCACTTGTGCCACGGTTGCCTAGCAACACAAGCCACTCGCTTATTATTTTGAATAAAAGAAAGCAAGGAGAGGGTTGAATTTAAGAAAGGGCTATTATTTATGCAAATTTCTCCTGTTGTGGAAGGCCTTTCTCATGACTTTCACCCCTCGACTCACCCCTCCAATTGTGAATTAAATCTGCGAATGAGGGAAGACGTGCGGGGTAAATTGAGCGCTGTGGATATGCCGCGGGGCGGGGGGCGGGCTCCATTTCTGTGGCTCCAAACTGCTCCTCGACCGCGCCGCGAGACGCCGTCCACACGGCCGCTCTTTGTCTCCCGGTCCACTTGGCGATGCTGGGCTGTCGCGTGCGGTTGCGTTCGCGTTCGGGTAGAAGGGCGTCCCAGTTTCGGAAAAAGGCACATTAACCGAGTCCGCTGCCGTCAGCCCTGGGCCGCTGAAAAAAAACGCTCTCACATTGTTTCAACATTAAGCTGGGAAACATTTTATTTATTTATTTTAACTTGTTCTAGAGGTCACTTGATGTTATTGATTTCAGGGGATTATGTGGAGCAAATTTAGAAACGGACCCAACAGAAATGGGCAAATGATTCATCTTTTTCCCGATGCCTTCTCAGAGACAGAAATGGGACTGGTTGTTGCACTTCAAAAACAAGTAAGTGAACAAGGCACAGAGGCTGAAAAATAGAGCAATTTTGTCCCAGTTTGGGGAAATTGTGGCCGTATTAATTCCCAGCACATCGATATTTAAACTGCACTATTTTCCATTGGATTTTTCTTGGTAAAAGCACCCATTGGCGCATTTGTGTTCTAACTCCGCTGGAAAGCTATCCGTCTAGGAAAACCGGAATGTAGGTCAGCGAGAACGTCCTCCCAACTCAGAGCCGACCCGTTTCTTGGAGGTAAAAAGAACTCTTCTGCTCCTTCTCTAATCCGTGGTCACGGCGAGTTTTAAATTCAATCTCACTTTTCTCATTACAGATTTCCAAGGTACCAGGGACCCGGAGAGGTCGGAAAATAGGGCCGGGCCGATCTCGGCAGCGGGGGCCCGGAGGCGGCGTTCCCGTCTGTGCAGCTACCTGAGGTCGGAGCGGAAACACCGGGAATGAGGTACGGAAAAGGCTGGAGAGGGACCGAACATACTGAACGTGACTGGAAAGGTCAGCGGCGAATTAAAAGCAGGAGGAGCGGGGCCCGTGGCGTATATCTGACATGACAGTGCTCGAAAGCGCACGGGAGGCAGCCATGCGCATATTTAACAAGGCTGGGTCTCCTGGATAGTGCGTCCAGACCGAGGCATTGATTTGCGGCGTAGTGATGCGTGAGGCAGCAACCCCAGAGTTACTGATTCAGATTTATGACTACCTCAAAAACCTGAATGGATACATGTGTTCATGAAAGGTGTAATGGGCTTTTCGTTGATGTTACGTGCCCCCCCCCCCCCCCTCCCGCCCCCCTCCGACACAGTCAGGGGGGGTTCTGGGTTATGGTTTCAGCTCTGATATCACTGAAGAGTGGGATTATGAAAACGGGGGCTTCGGCGCTTTGTACAAAATTAGATTGTAAGTGTAGTAGGCAGTTCTCTTCCTGTTTCCACTGATCGGACCTGGGCTTACAGGACAAACATTACTCCTGGGGTGACTGATATTCCCCAGGGGCCATGTACTTTATGCTATGAAAACCAAACAGTAATGGCCGTTACATTCAAAACACTGCCACGGCAAAGCACAAAATGTCTGCCCAGCTTGCCGTAATGGAGCAATTGATGCGCAATAATGCTAGCGTTAACACTGTCAACTGTTAGGACACCACAGGTTGGGTTAGTAGATATTTCACCAGCCACAGTCCTGTCGCGTTGCTAAGGTGAGGACGACAAGAGCTAGCCCGCGGCTACGAGAGCCCCAGCCAAATTTAAATAAGCGACGCTCTCCGCCGCTGACATCTGGACAGGACGCTCGACACACACGCTCCCAGTGGAGGAGCAGGTACCACTCTCTGTCCTTTTATTTATCGGCACGTATCAGCTTTCGTCTGCGTGTATTTCCGACAGCGTTTTGATACGAAAACTCCACATCTCCCCCTGCCTTTTTCCTGCTGAGGATGTCACAATGGATTTCTTCTTTATTATTTTTTTCTGTATCACAGAATTCAAAATATGTCTTGGGGAAAAAAAAAAAAAGTATAAATCAGACAAAACTGGCAGCCTCTTTGCCCTTTATGAAATATCCCTGCAAGAGACGAAAGAGTGTCAGACATTATAAATAAGTGCAATCTCAGCAACCTGGCGGTTGATTAATACGCGTGGATGTGGTGCAGAGGGGAGAGCCGGGATGCGGTTGTGCAAATGCAACACGGAGCGCAGAAGGGACTGCAGGCCAGCATCTCATCTTGGCAAGGAGAACTAACTGGGAATAACTGCGGGGCAGTCGAACAGCGTCAACCATGAAGACAGCAGAACTGCTGACAAATTCAGTTCTTATTCATCCAGTGACTTTTCCTTCACTTTCCGGTAGACTGAAAAAAGGGCATTGGCGCAAGGATGGGGAGCCAAACCTCCATAAAACCAGACAATGAGCAACGTCAGAGAATACAGCAACGCCAAAAGTTCAGCCGGGATAACTAACAATCACTGCAGCCAAATATAAATTCCTTCCATTTTAATCGAGTGATAAAAATTGCACTCGCTTTTGTTTTGCCCCCATAGCGAGAAGAGTTGGGGGGGCTGGAGGTCGTGAAAGATATCCAATCTGATACATTATCCATGATACATAATCAATTCGGCGATGCATCACTCTCAAAGCCGCTGAATTTATTCAGCGCGCAATAAATCGCCCCGAAAGTTTAACTCCACCATTTTGGCCGTGATGCATGAGAGGTGCATTAGGGTTTATATCAAGCTGGCAGGCTACATCCCGCTCATTATCAATTATGCGTCCCGCCGTTTCCGCGCACCTTTACCCAATTAGAGCTGCACTTTCCTCAGCTGACGGCCCCACGTTATTAACTCCGTCCGAGAAAAGGTTGCTCCAGCAGCGCTCTGACCCAAATAGATGGTCTTTATGCGAGGGGGGAAATTAGAAGTGAGTTGTGATGTGCATCAGTAGGACTCTCATGCCTGGCTGACAAGACAAATTTAAGACCTAAAAAAAGGCAGCGCTCAGCTGGGGGCCATCTTGAGTTATTTTCCTGGTAAGAAAGCCTTTTCCACAGGTGACCGCCCTGCTATAGGGAGGGTTCTACCCCCAGCTACTCTTCCAGCTGTTCATTGATTTTTATTTGCATGTGTGTGTTGTTTTTTACTTATATGTACTTGTTTTTTGTAGTGAAGGTGCAACCCTGCATTGCGCGTTCAACCGCAAACATTTAAAACCCATTGTGTGTGTGTGTGTGTGAGTGTGTGTGTGTGCTTGTGTGTGCTTGCGTGTGCATACCTAGTGTCAATATTGTAGGTACTATGCCTATGCTTCTAAAATCACAATTGAACATGCCTGTGGAATGGAAATAGATTGACACCCACATTTAAAAAATCTCATCATCTCAGTATAATAAATTTCAATCTGTTTATAAGAATGAACTCTTTTTTAGCTTGAGGTAAGTCCTCACCACCTGCTGCTGAGTGACAGACTAAAGGTGGGGTTGGGAATGCCATAAAGCCCCTTTTCCTGCTCTGAGGAATAACTACTTGTTCCTGCCCTTCTGACTCACCGGCACTATACTGATGGGTAAATCACAAGCATTCAACAGAGGACACACTGGCACCTCCTGCAGAAGGTGTTTGGAGGCATAGTGCAGTTGACTTTGACTGGGGTCAAAGCCATATAAATGCATTTTTAGATTATTAAACTGACTAAACTCATAATTCACAAGCTCCTTTCACATTTCAATTTCATTGACTTGAATGCTTGAATTCGTAACACCGCTAAATTTGTATTACATGCTAAGGGAGCATGAAGACAAACAAGATAGGACATCTGGGTTAATTATCAATGCGATTTTTACAGTTGATGATTAGATTATTACATGAAAACAGTGTCTAAGCTCACAAATAGGATTCATACTCAATTTAAAACATAAGGTTGAAAGAGTGAGGCTGAGAAGTTCTAATCTCTTAAGCCTACTCATAGCTTGAATTATTTTGTTTTAGTAACACAATTATGCCGAAATCTCCATCCTAATTGTAGATAATGGACATGAAGAGAGATCTGTAATTTATTATAGAACCGTATCTTTTGTTCTCACAAATATTGTAATATTGTATTTCACTGAAAAATATGTTATTTAAAATGCTTAAAGATTATTTTTTGATTTCATTATGTGATAGAGGACAAGTAGGTCCTTCAGAAAAATTGGGCTTCGTCAGATATGAGGTGTCAGAATTTCACGAAACCAGTAATGACCCCATTGGGAGAACAAAGGCAAACAGAAACAAACGGCCCGAACAGAAACATCAAGGCACAGAGTGAGCGGTGTGTTTCTGAGGTCCGGAAATGAGGCCGGAGCCCACCTAAGCCCGGCGTCTTTAGGGCCCTACACGGACCGTCAGACACGGCCTCAGCCCAAACCCGATGGAGCCCGATCACTGACATAATGAGCCGACCGCAGCGAACAGCGCAAAAGTAAATAATGCAGTGCTCCCCCCAGGAATGCTGTTAGTGCAGGTGCTTGTAATTGCAGTGTTTGCAGTATGTGTTTGCAAAAATGATGTTAGTAAAATAGAGGAATAATTTATATCTTAATGCCTGTAATGATCAAAACAGGCAAGCCAGCTAGCTGCACTGTCAACTGTTAAATGTGACTTTATTAAAATATGCCATTTTCCCTATACTGTCAAACAAGTTTATCACTCCTCTGTTGTCAGATACAGCTGTTTTAATTTGCTAGTTGAGCATAATGGTACATTATAAAAACATTACAATGTAAAACGCTACATTACAAAAACTGGAAGCTTTGTGCCTCTGTTGTAAATCATCGTTAACAGCTGGCTGAAATTTTGCTATGCTACCATTTGTAAACTTTGGGTGTTGGCAGCGGGCCCCATAACCCAAACTGACCCGTTGTCACAGAGCTAAAAATAGGCCCCATACCCTGCCCAATCGCAGCATACCTTTGGGCCCCGTCAGGTCCCGGTCAGAACGCGGACCACAAACGGAAACACAAGACCTGGACACAGCAGGACGCTTAAGATTGTGAAGCCCACAAACCTTAGGTACAGTTGCTATGGCAGCCAGCTAATGCACAAATGCACTATAACTGCCGTCATGCTAAATCTGCCAATTACACATGAACTATAGTTTTTGAATGCTTAATTTAGCTGGGCCTTTCTTCATGCGAGGACTGCATTACTTCACATTCCTCTGTTCCATTACTAGTCTATGACAGATCTTCAGCTTGTAGCATTATTACCCTTCATGCCCTCTAAGTTCTCCCAAACGGTAATTATCTCATACTGTTCACAGGTGGTCCAACATGTGTTTCATTATTTGCTAGGTGAGGAAGAATCTCCATGGCGCTTGCCCATGGCAACCACTCAAATTAAATCGGTGGATGTAATATCTGCTGCCGAATGAATAAGCCAAGAGGTAGGAAGTTTCATTGTTTGTGTTTGAAAGCATATCCAACATCAACTGAGATGTTCCTAATATTAAGGTGCTGATCAACATAGCAGAAATTGAAAGAGTATTTTCACAGCTGACTGGGATTCCTCCTATGCACACACACACACACACACACACACACACCACTCTACCGTGCAGTACTATCATTAGTGCAATACTGCTGACCGTGTTCATCATCACTGAAACATACCTACTGTACACAAGAATGGCCACGATGCCCATGAAGAGTAAACTGACATCCAGTGGTTCACTGGAGAAAGTAATATTCTGTGCTTTAAACTGCTCAACCGCGCGGTGCCCAGACGTGACCAGACGCAGTGGGCAGCCAGCAGACTCGTCCGAGAGGACATTTTCACCCCCGCAGGCAGACAGCGACGACAGGGAGGCCAAGGAACCGCGGGGACCGAGGGAAGAGCAGGAGGGATGGGACCCGTCTCCCCAAATGATCGGCGACGTTACCGGGGAGCAAAGGCCCCGTTAAATATTTCACATTTAATTATAGCAGTATTTATCCTTTGACTTTTCCCCCAGGCTGAAGCGGGATTTTTGCGGTTTGACATTGATGCTCTTGGCTCTCGGGTGGGGTTGCGGTCCCGGGTCTCCGGTGTTAACTGGCAGCGTGATAGCAAGGCGGCGTTACCTGCACCTGTAATCCCATGGAAATGATCATATATCATCCCCAGCTCGGAGCCAGGCTCGCTCCAGTAACCCACATCATGAACTTATAATGCATTTGGGCAGACAACACGCTCCCGCGATTCCCTGTCAAACTTTAAATCAGCGGGCTGGCGGAACTCACGGCGAGCGTCTGACGGGCGGCCATTCGCCTGCCGTCAGCCCCCTTCTTCACGCCTCAACAACGTCCTAAACATACCCTTTTTCGCTGACCTTGTGAGCGGCTATAAAACACCTGGAGGGATCCTCCGTATTTAATTACACCTCACGTCATTCCCGCTCCATCACGAGCGGGCCGTGTCCACGGCCAGACCCGCTGGTGATTTCAGGAAGTCTCGCACCTGTCCTACAGTACATTTCGTCGCTCCTGTCCTCAGCTCACCGATCTTTTCCAGTTTGCCGCTGTTTTTTCTTGCGATGTATGGGTTTACGCTCGTGAAATACCGAAATGCACTGGTTATGAACAGAAGTCCAATTTCCTAAGTTGTGTATTCGCTGTTGCTCTTACGATGTTCAGCCCACGAGTAAGAACAAGAACTAACAATAAAAGGACTTCAAATGATGTTCACTCATGCAATTACAGCAGATCTAAACCATGCAATCAGCCATAATAAGCACATCTTTGCCATCATATGAGAAAGACTTCAGAATGGAAGGGGAATGTTGCTATACTTAGCAATCCCGCTCAGTATTACTGCCTGTTTGGACCCATAACAGTACTGTCACCGCCAGAGTGAAATGTCCACACCAGCAAAGATCTCAGGAGCTATTTGTTGCTCTAACAAATACAGTTTAACCTTACAGTATGTGCAGGTCAGTATACAATTGGTCTTGGAGAACAGCAATGGCAGAACAGTAAAAGTGAGTGCAACGAACTGAATTTTCCACAAAAGGAAAACGTTCAAATGCCGTACAATCATACTGCGATCCATCACGACGGTCACCTTTTTGCACAAGAAACCAAATCAAACATTCAAGCATTTAAAACAAAATCATAGTTTTAAGTGTCCGTTTGCAGACGGAGCATTTGCATTCAGCGGCTGACGCTGCGCTGTGGTTGGCTGTCGGAAGGGGACCGGAGGAGGAGGCGTGCGCTGTGATTGGGCCTCGTTTGATGCATTGATGTAAAACAACATTTCTCCAGAAGCCTGTCCCTCACTCCCAGGTTCCACTGGAAAACAAGGCAGAGTAATGAGAATGGATGAGCTCTGCAACGGCCAAGATTGCCCCGCCTGCCGATTCCCCCTGCTCCCGCCACGTCCGAACAGACCCTCGTTTAGCGCCGAATCAATCTTTCTCCATCTCTCCCGCTGTCTCTCACGTCTGTCTGTACTCACCGCTGTTCTCCGCATGTGAACAATTAAAAGAAAATGTGGTTTCGCTGTGAAAGAATTTCACTGTGGCCGTACTGTAATAGAAGTGATGCCTCGACTTACGAAAGGCTGTTGGAGAACATTATGTTCATCAACAGAGCAACTAGGGTACATGGAATAGGCGTCAGGTCTTTTGCGCGGTGTCAGTTATTGGCTACAAGCTTTTACATTATTGCTGTTTTGTCTCTTTTATACAACTGATGAAGACGCAGTCGTGTCAAAGTACATCAGTTTTGCACCTCATGCTGCATCTGTGTGCTCCAGACCTTTTCTGGTCACACTTTACAATAAGGTTCATGAATTGGCATTACAACCAATGTAATTGTTAACATGAATTAATGACGGACAAATACATTAATGAAGCATGAAATTAACATTAAAATAGTTAATGCATTTCTTAACAGCAAACGAATGTATTTGTAGCTGAATATGTATACATTAGCAAACCATAGGATGAACGTATTATTATTAGGAATAATTTGTTAAGCTTTACCAAATACATTAACTGACTTTTTCATTCCAATACGAACTGACAACAACTAATGTATTTGGTAATAAGAATTAATGATGTACCAATGCATTAACCGAGTTGCACAGATTAACTTCTCAGTAGTAGTTAGTGAACAGCAGCATTAATTAATGCCAATTAATGGAACCTCATTGTAAAGTGTGACCCTTTTTCTTTTTGAAATCAATGCAACATACTTCAGAAAGTTATCAAACGTGCGAAATGGAGGTTGGGAGATAAGCAGGCCACAAAGGCCCAGACTGTGGGGGAACTGGGCGAAATGAAAGGAGGCCTGGCTGGAACAGGATGGAGCAAATAGATGCGCTGAGACTAGAATCCTGACCCCGGTCTCTCCCAGGGTTCAGCTGGCATATCTGCGCTGTATATAACGGGCCGTAGCAGACAGCGGCTTTGGGGAAATGAGCGCCGGTCACTGTTTTTGCGGGCAGGCTTTCCGTCGGCGTCTTGCCTCCTCGATTTCCCGCGGCCTGGGAGGAGGATTAAAAGCCCTTACGCCCGTAATGGATCACTGACCCCTCACAATGGATTTCCACCGGCTTCCTGACCCCCGCAGATAGTCAATGACTTCATTTCCTCATTGTGATCGGCCATTGTGCAGCATTTTATGATTGCGGCTGCCACCTGGCTCCCATAATGCAAAGCGAGTTCACCTCTGAACCTATACATTATAGCATGGCAATGAGAGACGGGCTTTTTGTGTGTGTTTATTGCTTCATTTGTCTGTCGGCGTCTGAGAGAATAGGGCACAGTTTGTTCTATATAACTTTTTGACTGGAGTGGTCGGCTTGATTAATGCTGATCTGACAGGGGCAATCATTGGAGGCCTGTGGACTGTGGAACCGCAATGTGAAAAGCAAGTGGAGTTAAACTCAGTTTTATACTGTCTAGGAATGTTGATGTCCAATTTTTATAGTGTCTGATTCAATCTTTAATAGGCACCGATGCATCATAAGAGTTTACAGTTAAAAAATAAAAACCCAAACAACAAAAATGCAATAAGTTTGTCATATAAATGCATCTCGGAATCTGCCCACAGCCAAATTAGACTGCATGAGTAAATTGTTTTTAAAGCTTTTCTTTACACATGCCTGAGCGCAATTTCTCCGGGAGAAGTGACGATAAAGCATGGATCATTACTTCCATCCAGAGAAGAGAGGAGAGGAGGCTGAGGCCTCTCACCCTCCCCCTCAAACCACGGACAATTAGCGGACCCAGAACCCACTATCGATTTCACCAGGGGAAAGTGTTATTGACGTCTTTCCTGTGTACACAATTTGTATGCTGCATATTAATTAGGGTCAAACCAGGAAGACATAGGGAAGGCCAAGACATTCTTATTAATGAATAATTGACGCAAAAAAAATAATTTTACACTGAATTTAACACCATTCCGATCGATAATTGTGGTTGGTGGGATTAAAATCACTCATCTGCTGCGATTTGTGCCACGGAACTTGAAAATGAATACAGTTTCATCATTCTCACATCCTCCAGTGGGAAAAACAGTTAATGAGCAACATAAAGCCCATATTCCAAACTTTTCTTCAGGGGCGGGAGAGTAGATCTGCTTCAGTTTGTTTTCAGCCATTTCATCCATGTTACTGATGCTGAACAAATTTCATAATGTGCCCATGATCCAAAGGGAAGCCATTCATGTACCATGTACTGAATTCTGATTTAATTCTTTGTCAATTTGACATCTGAATTAAACATCCATGTGATTTACAATACATCACACAGGCCTACTGCACAATGCGCTACGGAATAGCTTCGATCCTGTCAATGTGTTTTCCACCCTGCACGCTTTCACTGTACATCCTTTTCAGTCACTGCTATACAGCCGTGGATTAGCACCCCACTTCTTTACAATCACGCTATGAAGGGCTCTCCTTCTGTGCACAATAAGAGTTTTGCTGCCTGTGAAGACACTCAATCATTGTATTGCTTATGGCCTATGGTCTTTCTCATCGTCGGTCTTTGAAATTCCTTTGTATGAATCATTCACTCAAAACAAGTACACTTCATCACTGTTCTAGTGACCTCCAGTAGGCCTACGTTTGAAGGCAGTACAATGCATACATATACACTCAGTGAGCACTTTATTAGGCATCTATTAGATTTTATCTTTAGACTTATTGGTTTTCTGCTGCGGGGGCGGCACGGATGGTGCAGTGGGTAGCACTGCCGCCTCACAGCAAGGAGGTCCTGGGTTCGAATCCCCGTCGGCCGGGGCCTCTCTGTGCGGAGTTTGCATGTTCTCGCCGTGTCTGCGTGGGTTTCCTCCGGGTACTCCGGTTTCCTCCCACAGTCCAAAGACATGCAGGTTAGGCTGATTGGAGAGTCTAAATTGCCCATAGGTATGAGTGTGTGAGTGAATGGTGTGTGTGCCCTGCGATGGACTGGCGACCTGTCCAGGGTGTATTCCTGCCTTTCGCCCAATGTATGCTGGGATAGGCTCCAGCGACCCTGTTCAGGATAAGCGGGTTAAGATAATGGATGGATGGATGGATGGATGGATGGTTTTCTGCTGCTGTAGCCTATCGACTAAAAAGGTTTGATGCATTGTGTGTTCAGAGATGGTCTTCTGCATGCCACTGTTGCAATGTGTGGTTACTCTCACAGTAACGCAAACATTAACAACATGTTTCCGCCCAACGACCTGTGCTGCTCACTAGATGTTTTTTGCTTTTTGCACCATTCTCTGCAAACTCTAGAGACTGTTGGGCGTGATCCCAGGAGATCAACAGCTTCTAAGCTATTTGAACCACCCTGTCTGGCACCAACAATCATTTTACGGTCAAGGTCACATTTCTTCCACATTCTGACATTTGGTCTGAAAAACAGCCGGACCTCTTGACCATGTCAGCATGCTTTTATGTATTTAGTTGCTGCCACATGATTGCCTGATTAAATATTTGCATTAACAATCTGGTGTACAGCTCTACCTACTAAAGTGCTCAGTGAGTGCATAATTTAATACTGTATTACTAGATACTATATATTATTTTCCTGTCATCCTTGGCATTGTTAGACTGACAAAATGGCTTTGTATATAAATGACTTATTAATCATGATTATATTCTTCTGAACTCTATTCCTCACAGTTGACATCAACGCATTCCTAATATTATGGGGCACCAGTTAATAAATACACACAAATACACACACACAAAGTAGCATTTACAAAATATGAAGAACTGACGATTAATCCATTTCATAACCATTTAAACACTTGAGAATGGTTAGCATATAAATAAACATTCATTAAATGGCATTATGTAGGCCTGTTTATCACTTAAGTCTCTTAACTATCAATATTTAATGATCATATGCTGTTACCATACGAGTGGCATAAGACCTGCCATAACCAGCATAAGACAGCATGTTACAGCTTGCATGCTGGTTATGTTACAGCTAGCAATGTTTGCAGCGTTAGCTTTGTAACAGCCATTTTTAAATATGTTTTGTTAAACTGTGTTGCATTCATTAGAACAATGATATGACACTTGCCGCCAGCAGTAGCCCACTGTCTTGACCGGAAATAAAGGGTTTATATCACTGTAATGGAAGCCGTTTTATGGCTTTATGGTGCATGCTTCACTTAGTGTTACCAGAAGGTTGTTATAACACATCATCCTGAAATTCGCCTTGCATGCTGAGAAATTGATTGATTTTAGCAGCCTGAGTAGACCTGAAAATGAAAGCCACCACTGATTTAAACCGACTGAATCAATTTAAAGCAATTGAATCGGCAGTGCTGATGTCACACATGGCAAGAGGCTTCTTCCTTATTTCTGCGCTTCTGTCATGATAACCCGCATATGCTACAGAAGATAAATTAATCATCAATCGGAGGCATAAGAGTCACTCTGGCCATTACCGCTGTTATTTCATTGAAAGCGGAATGGCAGGCCAGCAGTCAGCCCACACCAGTCGCACAATCTGCGGCTCTCTGCTGGCTGGCCTTCCGGCATCTGCCGTTAGACCTCTGCAGCTGATCCAGAAGGCCGCGGCTCGTCTGGAATTCAACGTCCCCAGACACCCTCACGTCAGCGCCCCGCTCGCAGACCTCCACTGGCTGCCGGTTATGGCTCGCGTCAAAATTTAAAACATTGGTGCTCGCATACCAGGCACTTAAGGGATCAGCCCCAGCATACATCCAAATGCTAATCAGACCCAATACACCTGGCCAGAGCTCTCTGTACCTCTGGATGCCTATCGCACCGGCACTTCTCGGTCACGACTGCTGTCTGTTCTGGCCCCACGGTGGTGGAATGACCTTCCAGTGGATGTCAGAAAAGCATAGTCTTTGACCACTTTCAAGCACAGTCTGTACTTTTTCCCTCCCTACCTCACTGCTATAATTAGCCATGTAAGCTACGTGTATGCTATAGCTTATAATAGGACTTGTGTATAATTATTTTCATATTCAGGGTATTCTAGCTGCCGACCGTGATATGCTACTTGGAAAGTTGATTTATTCTTCAAGGGTTCAAGTGTAATCTATGTGATCACTCTAGGACTTGGAACTGTACGTCCCTCTTGGGTCCTCGCACTTGTCCCTGGTTCTGATTTGCACTTTATTGTACGTCACTCTGGATAAGAGCGTCTGCTAAATGACTGTAATGTAACGTAAAATCCCCCCCCCAACACACACACACACACACACACACACACACACGCACGCACACCCTCCCCCTTCTCTACTTCCCCCTGTGATGCTGGTAAATTATTTTGGCAGTTTAAAATGTTCCATTACCTGACAGTGGCAAGGCTGGGGATCGGTAGTGGCAAACTGTTTTCGAATGGTTCTCCAAAGAGCTGTGCTACCTGCCACCCCGTTTCTCATGGGTCACATGACCTGTCAGTTGAAAGTGTTCGTGACAAAAAAGCGCTCTGCTACGTTAGCTGTTTTACTGTTAACAGTGTTGAGTTGTGGATGTTAAACCATCACGTGACCCTGCTGTTGTTTTGGTAATGTATATTCACTTCTGCACACTCAGTGTTTAGTTTTCTCCCCCTCTCCTCCCCCCGCCTCCCCATCTCCCTTTCTCCTCCTCTCACCCTTTCCCTCCCTCTCCCTCTCCCCCTTTCCTCATCTCCCTTTCTCCTCATCTCCCCCTCTCCCTCTCCCTCTCTCCCTCTCTCCTCCTCTCCTTCTCCCTCTCTCCCCCTCTGCCCCTCTCCCTCTATCCCTTTCTCCCTCTCTCCCCCTCTCCTCCTCCACCCTCTCCCTGTCCCTGATTCACAGTCACCTCAGCAGAACCTCCGTTCGTCCCATCTGCAGTCAGGCAGTTTGTTCTAACAATAAAGCTACTTTCCTAAATCTACATTTCAATTGTGAAATGCACAAATGACGATGTCAACAACAGCAGCAGCACCAAACAGATATCAGAGTGCAGCCTGCCTACGCCGCAGATGTCCTGCTGGAAGGCGTTTTCTCCCCCTTCGTGTTGGGCAGAGGCATCTCTGCAACCCTCCGCGGGACAGTTAGCGCGCTTAGATGGCCGGTTGAGGCAAATGACCCGAAATGGGCTGCTGGAGAACAGTGCACTTACACTGCCAAAGTGTCTCCGGCGGGGACGGGGCGAACGCATGCGTCCGCAGCTTTCAAGCTGGGCTCCAGCAAATACCCCAATATTTCAGCTGACCCATTACCCATGCACACCGAGAAACCTGCAATATGGCCGCCAGGGGAGGCGGGAGATGCGCGCTTCCAGGATCGCACTTAAATCCCAATAAGTTCAGCTTGGCTGCAGCTAGCTCCTCCACTGCCACCGCCTGCAAAAAAAGACTCTGCACAAAGAACGTACAACTCCAGTGACGGATCAAGAGGAGGATATGCTGCGAATTACACGAGCGTGAGAGGGAGAATTAGAAATGGTGCCAAAACAAACACGCATTTAGAATTGTGAAAACCAGTGAAGACCAATGCTATTATTTCTTCCTGTACAAAGAGGGTGTGCACAGCTATACTGCAGTTCCTAACCATTAACTTTAGGCGGCGCGTGATTTGGAGTACGGCTTGAGGCGTTTCGGATTAGGTTTGGCTCAGGGCAATAAAAAGCTGGATTAATAAACTCTCGCAATGCAATGGGAAGTCTATTTTTTGCTTGGTAAGGACAATGCGGACATATCGGAAGTGGCAGCTGATCCACCACGAGTTCCCTGGTGTTCTGATACGACTCCTCAGCAAAGTAATTATGAAGAGCTGCCATTTTTATTCACTTACTCGAATAGCAGCAGAGATACCTGGGAATTTACTAACCTTATTCAAGTGTTACAAAACGCTCCAGTGCATCCTGATAGTATTAGATGATTCTTCAGACACAGTGAGCTGTACGAAATTACAATCACAATACAACGATGGTATTTTAACTGTACCGAAAAAACGATGTCACTAATGCACAAAAGAAAGATACTTAGCAAATAGGAAATGATAAAATGGGAAATAATTATGACCCAATTATTATTTTTTAACTACGAAGGGGCCCTGTTTTTTGCAATTAAAGTTTAGATAATAAAACTCCTATTTTCCTCTTTATCTAACTTTGCCAAAATTATTCAGCATATAATTAATTGTGTCAATCAAAATTTCCTTGATGGAGATTCCTAATCTATACTTTTTCCTGACTAGTGCTTATTTAATGGCATGCACTACAATGTGACTAAATTAACCCTACACGACAAAAGAAATTCTCAATTGGAAACTAAAAAGTCATTAAGATAACATGGCCAGTATCAGACCAATTACATACTTTCCATAATGTATGTTTAATACAGAGTGTAATGAATCTGCCAATTACACTTTTTATATTAAATTACAATTCCTCATTTATAGGAGAACACGCAGTGTATAGCGTATGCTGTAACAGGATGACAAGTGCTGACTCTGCATCGCGGGCTGTGGTGCCCTGCTCCTTTGAGAGCCATCAAGCCAAAAATAAAAAGGAAGAAATTAATCTCGGGGTCTGAGTTCGGCAGCCCAACTGGACAGCTCCGGCCCTCCCTGACAGCCATTAGTAACTCACCCGCCCCCCTGCCGTCCACAGGGGTATCAGTCAAACAGGGCTGCGTGCCGAAGCTGTGGGAATTTTCACACTGAAGGAAATATGCCTTTGACCTTTCCCCTTGTTTAATTTCACACAGAGATGTGCCTCCCGTGGCCATGACGCTGCAGTCCACCGCTTCGAGAGCGTCCAGGATTACGTTTAACCCTCCAGCCACGAAATGGGGTCATGTCCGATCCCAGACATTTTATTTTATTGATATCTTAATGGTAATGTATTCGATCCTTCCAAAATGTCTTGACTTTGTCAAGGAACATGTCTTCAATAAACCTTTTTACCTTTTTACCTTTTTTATGGATTTAGCCTTTGAATTTGATTGATGCAATGATTAGATGATGAATTATCCTTTGGGGTCATATACGACCCTAGTCAAAAGCAAGCGAGAGATTATCATGGTTAGTTTTAGTTTTTAAATAATTGAGTGTTTTTAATGATTGTCTGTCATCAATGCTGATATTGTCATAAAAGTTCCCTTTGAGAGATATTATGGGCATTAAAATGACTTTGAATTATTAATTTTTTCTTCCCTTAAAATATTACATCCAGAAGTTTGATGATGTATTTTGCCTGCTCAATGATTAAATGAACCTATAGCATTTATAATATGTATATTATATTATTCTTAACTTCCACAGAAAATGTGTTATTGCAAGTTAAATTATATGTGTTGTGTTTTGAAAAGACAGAGCTTACTGGCAGAGGACAAAAATGCCACTCTAAGTAAGAGGGCAATGGCCCACCATGTATAGTCAATTTGGCCTGCCTGCACTGTGTCATAGTCTTCCCGTGCCTGGAATCCAACAGGAGGAACACAGCTATGGGCAACATGGCTCAGGCAGTAAGATCAGTCGTCTGCCAGTCGGAGGGTTGCCGGTTCGATCCCCCGCCCGGGCTGTGTCGAAGTGTCCCTGAGCAAGACACTTAAATCCCAAATGCTCCTCACGAGCTGGTCGGTGCCTTGCATGGCAGCCAATTGCCGTAAGGTGTGTGAGTGTGCGTATGAACGGGTGAATGAGAAGCATCAATTGTACAATTGTACGCTATATAAATTCCAACCATTTACCATTTACCATTAGCTATCGCCTTTCACAAGTGACCCAATCCATTCGTGCCTGGCTGAGGCAAGTGGGCAAAAGCTGTCTCGGGAATAATTCTGGAATATCCCCAAAATGCATAACTGGGTTGAGGGCTGCCCCTCCTCTAATTGTTGGGCGACCCCTCACACCCCCGGAGCACAGCGGAACGGCTGTCCCGAGAGGCGCGCTTCAGCAAGGCGGTGACCGCGATCGCTCAGTAGCTTTTCTGGAACGTTCTTTTTTTTTTCATTATTATTATAAGTCAGTGTTCGCAAACTCCATTGCTTTCCATTATCAGCAGTGATTGTCACATCGGCATTATAATGTCAATTTAAAGGGTTAAGTGATGATACTAAGCGCATGAGCACACCCAAAACCGTGAAAGGAACACAAACACAAGAGCACCAGAACCATTCAGTGCAGGAACGCCAACCACGTTTCTTATTTCCACTCCAACCTGAATTATTACTCTGTCGACTGGGATTGAACACTTGTAGCTGGCAATGTAAAGCTAGTGGTTTTCCCTGACTTGAAGCGCAAGCCTAAATTCATTGTTGCAGCTTTAGCCAACTAATTAATTATTGCAGTATTAACTACAGGTAGTCTTTCTTTCTCAAGCCTTTAGTAAATAAATCATGTACTTTCAAAATCTAGGCCATTCCCTTTTGAGAATTTTCTCTTGCTGGGTGTTTACAATCCACTGAGCAAAATTAATTAATTAATGCAATAAAAAGGTTCCATCTTTAGTGATTAGAAAAAGGAGAATCCATTTGTCCTTCAGAAAGGGTTTATTGCCCATGAATGGAGACCAGCGCACACTGTCTGAGCCTAAGGAGACGCATACAAATCACTCTGTAACTATAAAAGAGTGACTCCAATACAGCGATGACCAACTCCAGTCCTCTCATTCATTACCTCTGGATGCCCAGGCGTGCTAACTCGATCGCAAGCCGACCGCACAAATTACATCCTCGGTCTGTGATCAATCACAACATCATTATTAATACAATGCAATCAACAACACAAAACACAAAACGCCCGCACTCCCTTTCTTTTGGAAAAGGTCATAATTAATATTCCCTTACTCAAAAGAGTTCTCAATTTGATCAGAGTAGCCAGCGAAATTGACAAGTCGCCAGCTCTGGGTCACGACAGGAGAAAATAGTATCTGCTGGTCTGAAGCTCCCCCTTTAATTCAAACTTTCTTTGACTTGATTTGTGTAGTGGGCCTTGCTAAATCTATCCCCTTAGCTTCCCCGGAGAAAATCATGTGCTGCGAAGGGTCTATGTAAATCTGGTGGCCTCTGGCACATTCCGGTGGTTTATTGTCTTATACACAGTATTGAAGTGAAATTCGAACGTATCGCCCATGTCTCTAATGCCAGGGGTATTTACATGAAAATGTAACACTCTTTATGTTGGCAAGGGGGTTTTGCTTAACATAACACAGATGCCAGCATGCATTTGGGGTGGGATTACAGATTCCAGTACATACGCCTATGTTGTGTGCTGTCCCTGTTTAATATCGAAAGACACTATCTATCAATCAATACACTTTAATGCAAGGGCTTTCACACACACAGTAATGACAAAGAAACATGTAGTCTAAACTCGTCATTGGCTAAACAGCTAGCCAAAGCAAACTAGCACCCTCTCTCTCTCACAATGCAGCCTACAATGACAGAATTGAAAAACAAAGCTGGCCTGCCTTCATAGCCCATGAAATGCCTGACATATGGGCTGCTTGCCAGCCTGGAGATTGGGGATACTAGTTTGCTAGCTGTTTTTTCCTCGAGGGAACAAACAATTCAAGTTTGAAACATGACAGCAGGCAAGTTGAGGAAGTGAATGCCAGTCACATCAGTGTGTATTTGTGTCTTTGATTTAGAGCGTCCCGCTCGATACTGGCATGAAGAGCCCGTTTGGCAAAGGGGTGATTAACTGAATATCCAGCTACTCCCAACAGTGCGGTGCCAGTGCGGCCTGGTACGTACAAAAACTTCAAAAAATAAATGCTGCTCTTAAACTTTTTTTTGTGCGATCAAAGTGGCCAAGTGAGATTATGATTGCGGACAGCTAAATAGCCAGCAGCCAGATCAATTTGTAAAGCTCTGCACAGTGAAGCGTGCTGTCAGCGTGACTGTTCTCTCCCCACCTTAAGGAAAAGGAGCCCGATAGTTTAGTTTGGGGGGGGGGGGCAGCATGATGTTGTGTGATTGTGTCCCTGTTTCCACTGCACAAAGAGATCCAGTGTGTAATTTTTTTCTCCTGTCGGTTAGCGGTTTCTGAACCTTGTGGGAACCTTCTCCTGAAAGCTACTCACACTGTTGGAAACTCAATCTCCATGCTCCACAGGACTAAGACCCCTGATACTCTGCTTGGGGATTTTGTGTTCATTCAAATACTGCAACATGGGAGAGAAGTTTAATGGCGTTTTGTGTTTCCGCTGACTCTGTACATTTCAGTGGATTTGCTAAATGAAAAACAGCATTATTTTTCTTTATCATGTAGATGGCACCAATTGTTGGTGTGTCCTGCTTTCCTTGGGGTAAAAATGAGGTCATGAATATTCTGCCTGAGTCTCTCTCTCTCTCTCTCTCTCTCACCCACACACACACATAAGCATGCACACAAACGCAAAAACGACACAAGCGCACACACCCACACACATACCTTTCTACGCACATCTGTACCTCGTAGGCGACTGACCCTAAGAAATCCAACATAATCATCCATTTTAGTGCTTGTCTATCACCAAGGGAGACATTTGTTCTCACTAGTTTCAAACAACACTATTGCTTGGCAAGTTCTAATTAAATAGAAATGAGGAATGGATTTGTCTTCAACAAAGAGATTTAAACAGTGTAACAGCCATTATAAAATGGAACTCTTATGCCATTATAATATCAGCAACTTAGGCGAGGACAAAACTGGTGCATTGTAAGTTGGGGGGATGTGGCCTGAAAGTTTTAATAAATTAAGGAGGGAGAGCTTCATATCAACAGATATGTTCTCCTGTCATGGGATTCCTTAAAAAATGCAAACAAAGGTAAATGGAGAGAGAAGTAGGCAGTTAAGAGCTCCTGTATCTTTCATTTATTATTTTCATTTATTATTCCCCAGTAAGCCATGGAGAGAGAAAGGGAGAGATGCATGTGTGTGTGTGTGTGTGTGTGTGTGCCTGTGTATGTATGCCAAGAGTGTGTGCCTGTGTGTGTGTGTGTGTGTGTCTGTGTCTCTGTGTGTGTATGCCTGGGTCTGTGTGTGCCTCTGTGACTGTGAGAGTGCATGTGTCTCTGTGTGCCTGTGTGTCTCCATGTGCGTGCGTGAGAGAGAGAGCGAGAGAGAGAGAGAGAGAGAGAGAGAGAGACTCTGTGTATGACAGAGGGAGAGAGCGAGGGAGCAGAGAGGGAGGGAGGGAGAGGGGGAACGGGGAGGGAGACGGCACTGCAGAAGCTCCTGAGGGGACAGGCCATTTTGATTGGCACAATAAGGCGAGCAGAGGCACAGGTGGAGCCCAAACCCCGGCTGATGGAGGTCCCTGAAGAGCGGATAAAAGCAGTGACAGACACCTCACCGTGCGCGGCCTGTCTGATCTGCATCTGATTAAAATTTCAATGCGAGTCGCTATCTGTTCGCCAAATTACCGGCAAATGCTGTTTCTCTGCACCCTTGACATTCTGCTCGGGTTCCCGTTCCCCGGAATGGGGCAGAATTCCCCAACCCCCCAACCATGTTGAAAAGAGAACCTGTCGGTGGGTGGTGGGGGGGTTTTCTGTTAATCTTACAAACTAAAATGTGTACACAAGGATCCCCCTCGATCCAGACCCCGAGAGACTGAAGCTTCAAGGAGAACAGGGAAAATGTTTTTGATGTACAGACAAATAGGTTTTTGGTGCGCAAAAACAAAGAAACAATGACAGAGGAGAAAGGGGGGGGGGGGGTTGCGTTTGGAAATTTAATATGCTTGTGCAATGCTTGAGAGAAGCCACTTGTAAAAGGCTCATAAAATCCTATTTAATCTCTCCTGGATAAATTTCCCTTGAGCTGAATCAAAATTTACATTTAGCTATAAACTATCCTGATGTGGAGTTGAATATGGTTGGTGGTCTGGCAAGGACAACAGAATTAGCCTCATTCACATTCATTAACCTCTCTTACATTCTCCCAGGCTGCGGTGGTGGAGAGCAGGGTGTCACCCCAGCTCTGAAGATGATAAATTGGTAATCAGTTGAGAGCTGTCAAGAAAGCCGGAGGAATGCACAATTTACACACTTGTTTGCCCTGCATTATCCATTTTGTAATCAAATCACTATTTATAGTTGCTTCCGTCTGGCTCGTTATGATTCCACGTGTTCACGTGCGTGTATTTTATCCGGGATGGAACCATTTCTCATTCCGCGCAGAATCGAAAACTACAATGAGACTGGCAGCAATTTTTGAGTAAGTGAGAAGTTTGAGTTTGGAGACTTGGTGTAATTTGTTTTTAATTACCCTTTTAAATAATTCATGACGGTCTGAAAAAAATCGATGCTGTGCAGGACTGAGAAAGGAGGGAGAAAAGGTGTCATTTTCCTGCTGCCACCGCACGGAGGAAGCTGCCTGATTCTGCGGCTGTGCGTGACAGCCTCGTTGAAGAAATTCTCAATTATCTCTAGCTCTTGTTTGCTTGCAAGTAGCCTTCAATTCACCTTAAAAACCTTGTTCGCCTTGAGTCGGCAAGTTTTTTAAAGAAAAAGTACTTTCCTTGTGAATCCACATGTCTTTCTCTCTCTCTGTCTCTCTTTCTCTCTCTCGTCTCTCTATCTATCTCTCTCTGTATCTCTCTCTCATTATATATATATATCTGTCTCTGTCTGTCTTTGTCTCTCTATCTATATTTCTGTCTCTGTCTGTCTTTCTCTCTCTATCTATCTCTCTCTCTCTGTAGTTCTTTGTCACCCTCTGTCTCTCTCTCTCTCTCCCTATATCTATAGCTCTCTATATCTCTGTCTCTGTCTCTGTCTGTCTCTGTGTCTGTCTCTCTCTCTCTCTCTCTCTGTCTCTCTCTCTGTCTCTCTCTCTCTCTCTCTCTCTCTCTGTCTCTCTCTCTGTGTGTCTGTCTCTCTCTCTCTCTCTCTCTCTCTCTGTGTGTCTGTCTCTCTCTCTCTCTCTCTCTCTCTCTCTCTCTCTCTCTCTCTCTCTCTCTATCTCTCTCTCTCTCTCTCTCTCTCTCTCTCTCTCTCCTGTGAAGGACCCTGGCCTCAGTACCGGGGGTGGGGGTGTGGGTGGGGGTGAGGAACTTGAGTCAAATCAATATTGAGACAGCAGAGAAGCCGAGAGCCCTGACTATGCCCTAATTAGGGGACTGGTGTATATCGGAAGTTCTTCTCCCCTGATTGTCCCTCAGTCCCACTGACGGATTGCAGCAAGAAAAAATAAAATAAAAAAGTTTTTGGAGGGCAGCCGTGGATACCGACCTGTTGTTAATGGCCCCGCAATTTAAAAGTTAATGAGAGCCAATTCAGGTGCAGCATTACCCATAAGCAAGGAAAAGTGAGCCGCCTGGATTAACTTATCATTACCTCCTCATTATCTTTGCCTGGGGATTCCAGACCCCCGAATGAAATTGAGCGCAACCATGCTTCCTAAACCGGTTTGGGGAAAAAAGGCTGTGCCCTATCAGTCCTCATCATGTTTCTCTCCAGAATGTTCCCCACTGCAGAGAAAAACACTCTATTTACCTTCATCAGGCTCTGCTCAGGTCACGCAGAAATAAGACCTCACCTTTTGTTCAGATTCAAGCCTTGAAAACTGTATCACATAATTACAAGTAAAACAGGCGGCCATTTGGCTTAAATTTCATGCGGAATTCGGGACTCACTATTTATTTGTGTGGTGGAGGCCCGGTTGCAACAGCACCACAAAATGTCCGCCCCTGTAATGAGCAGAAATGGAATATAGAGAATGCATATACAGCCAGCCTCTGATTAGACGGGTTACGACCGCAAGTGAACACGTAATATCCCCGATTCTCATTTCGGCTCCTTCCTCCTGCTTTCGATTTGTCAACAAAACACATATAGAGACCTCCAGGCAACCAATCTCAGCTTGATTCTCTCCCCCTCACTTGCAGACTATGATATACTTCTTCAATAACCTGAATTAAGGACACACTTGGGTTATATTGCTGAAAAGCCATTTAAACAGCCGACACCTGGCGTTAGATGGGTTAAAGTTTCAACTTTTTAAAAAAAGGTGTAAATTACAGCAATATTTCATCTCGCCTACATTAGACTGCGTACACCCACAGTGTGCAAGGTTAAACTAAACCAAGTAAATACTAAAAAAAACAGAACTTTTCCTTCAGATTTCCAGCCTCCAGTACTGTGATGTTCCCTGGACGTTCCCTGGATGTTGCAAGGATTTGCGGTTTTACAGTAATAAATAAATGATGACGGTAACTGGGGTCTTTGGGCAGTTACGGTGCTGTGGGGCTTCCTAGGTTTCTGAGGTTAAAGAAAGCCTTGTGCCACAAAATGGACACCCATACGTTTTAAGGTGACATTGAAACCCCCTATCACACCAAAAGAAATCCGCAGTGTCTAACACATAATTTCAGAAATGAAGATTAGAGCAAACACACTTTGTGACACAAGTGGACTTCCTTAGCCTTTGTGTGCAAAGGCTCAGTTTGAATCTAGGTTTTGACTTTGCGCTGGACTGCTTGTGTTTGTCTATTGCCTTTCATCCTTCATGCACTTGTTTCAAGTGACTCCCAACTCTCTGCTGAGTATCTAGTGTCTGCTACTTTCCGTCGCTCTGTCTGTAACTCAATGTAATGTGACCTTGGACTGCTCTGGTGGCGTAATGAGAACTTCATCGATAAATCACCGACCCCTGTACAGGGGGTGAAAGGTGACACTAATGTGGAATTTATACAGCGAGGCCCTGATAAAATGGATTTAATAAGCGCTCCCTTTTAATAAGAAATATTGAGCATATACTGAATGAGCTGGTGCCCCTAGCAGTGTCACAATAGGGTACAGGTATGAGTGAAAACAGCATCGTCATAAAATAATTCTGTGCAGTAGGGTGAATTGAGTAAGAAGACATCTACAACTCAAAGATATAGCATTAATAATCTCATTTTTAAAATTCATTAGACGCTAGTGTGACTTATTTCCAATTTTTATTTTCCTAAAAGTGGCTTCTTCTTCTCTTTGTAATTAATTATAATGGATTACAAAGGAAATCATTAGTGATCAACAATTATTTTTACTGAAGGGCAATGCAAAATTTCTATATGTTTTGTTTCAATGACAGAGCAGATATATAGAAATGGCAGCATGGATAGTCACTTGCAAGTGCTTAATATTGTAGTACCAAAAATTAATGCATGATGATTCATAGGCATCAAAGCTATGATCCATGTTTAGTGTATGATGCATTTCCTCTTATTCATCATGTTTATTTCATTTTAACAGGAAAACTGACACTCAACAGTTTCAAATACAGAGTCTACAATTTCAGAAAAAAAGGAAAGAGATGTCTGTTGAACGGGACACATCAAGTCAACAGTTTCATGTCCTCTCTTGATTAAAAAACCATAACAGAAAACATTAGTGGCATTGATGATAATTAAATTATTCCATGAAAATTTTAAGAACAATTCCTTCCCATTCCAGCCAGTTCCAGTCTTGCAACTCTCACAATGTAGAATATAACAGATGAGAGAAGGATGCTCAATAGCTGCTCAATGAAGAAATAAATCAAAGGTTGTCACATCAAATGAAAAATAAATAGATTTTAGGTGATAATAAGACCTGAAAAAGTCAAACATACCATAGTACCATAGAGTACGCATCTACATTTCACCACTCAGCAAGTCAATGGGGTGATTTGATGAGGATTCGGTAATTCTCTTAAAGGACCTAATACATCTTAGGAATATTTTGCTGCATTAAGTTTGACTGACCATAAGCTGTTTCATACACCTCATCAAATATTTTATAAATGGGTAAAATCATGAACATTGTCGGAAAGCACCGACTGACTGGATGGTTTATTGCATTTTTCTTTTCCCTCACTAGCAATCTGTACATCTATCCACATCTGACGATGCACAGAAGTGTGCAACAAGAGTTAGATGGTCAACGATAGCATGCAAGTGTGAGCCATGTCCTATGCATTTCACTTAGTGTGTCTTAGCCTTTGTGCAGTCTTAACATTCTGTACACTCCCCTTGTCCTAGGGGTCAAAAATGACCCACCTTCACTAAACCCCTAAAATAAAGCAGCTTAATTGAATTTTAAAGAAGAAACAACCTGTCCACTCATCACAAACTTTGTCATCAAATTTCAAGTTGAAAAACTATAATTTAGGGGGTTTTCTCTGCTGTTAAACATAGTGGCGGGTCATTTTTGACCCTTAAGACAACACAACGGTTAAGCAGGGAAGTGGAAATGAAACAATGTTAACTCACAATGCCCTTTGTGGGTGTATGTTTTGACACGCTGAATTAATACAACGCTGCGCACACACTGACAGATCACCCCTTCTAGAGATCCAGTGAGAATACGTGTAACATAGATGAATGAGGTCTAGCTTGCCAGATCCATATAGCTTCCACAGAATGAAATTAAATCTGAATCCATGAATCCAAAATTCACCATCAATGAGCCAGATAATGATGTTACAAAGACATGAAATAAAAAAAGACAGATTTTCAAGCTTTCACATCTCCATCTGCATTAGCGTGACACCAAGGCCTCGTACAAAAACAATTACAGCTGCCAGCACTCTTTAATTAATCACCAAGCAAAATAAAGATATATTTACGAAACTGTGTTGCTCAAGAAATGCACAAAACTTAACTTTTAAACTTTTTTTTTAAAAGACAAAAAGGTAAACATATAAAGGGCTAAAGTGGCAGTTGTCTTTTTAATCCCATCTTCAGCCGGCATTTCTCAAAGTAATCTAATTTAGAAACCCGGCTCCAGATACAAATAGGAAACATAGCTTCGAGCGGTGATTATCAGGGCAGGCACGAGTGAAAGAGCTTTGTGGGAGTACTCTTGTCTTGCATCAGAGAATTTAAAAATGTGCAAACTGCAGTTAGACAGTTTCTTCAACGGCACGGCTCAGGCACAAACTGGCAGCTGCAGGGAAAACTCAAAGGAAAAACAGGTCAACAATGACTAAATATAGGCGCATAACCCGAGATGGCGACGAACGCACGGGCCTAAAGATACAGCACTGAGTGAGCGGAGCTGCGTCTACTTCAAAACGCCAAGTTGGCACTCGCGCTCTTAAAGCCTTCTGATAAGGTTTAATAACATTATAAACGTGTATTGTATTATCCATGCATTTATTATTATTGTTATATATATTTCTTATATCTTATGAACACAGTTAAAAAGCGGTCCAAAAGTAATGTGAGTAATGTGTTTCTAAATTGACCACATTCAAATTAAAATCACTCCCTGGGGTGAAAGCCACTACATTTTCATACCAAATCTAAAATTGACCACAAGAGTCAAGTACATAACACAAAGCACATCCTAAATAGTTTGTGTACGATGTACAAATGTTGTTGTGTTGTTTGACTGTATACCTTGCGAGCACTGACGTACGTTAAATTGCTTCACCAACAAACGGTGATTGAAGGGCAGGAAGGGCAATCAAAAGTTTAATTTCAAGTCGGGATGGTGCATCCGGCAAAGCATTGTAACAACACAGCACTATGAAAAGTCATCCTCATGATTTGTCAGGCAAAGCCTACAATTACTCTGATCAACACTTTTTTTCAAAGTGTCCACATTTTTTGAGTTCTAATGACAATAGACATTTCGGTCTATTTTTCCCCCCATAGAGGCCAGCTAAAAACTGTGAAAAACAAAACAGAGGTGTGAACTTAATTTGAATGAATGAGGTCATGCATACATTTGCACATAAGTGGCATTTGAAGTGATTAGAGGCAAAAATCACAACATTTTCATCATTAAAGTAACTTCTTTTGACAATCAACGCCCGTCCTTTTGGTTGATTATTAATGTAATCTGACAGCTTGATGTCTTGATGTTTTAAAATGGCTGTTTTATAAATATACAGGCCTGTTATTTTCCATGATGAATTTTGATTGGAAACAACAGCAAATGTGCAGGCTGTCAGTCGAATGTATAGACTAAAGCATTTATAATCATGTTAAAATCATGTACATACATCTCATACCCATAAGTCACACCGATTTGAATGTAATGGTTTTACATTGCTAAATCATACACTGAGAAATCATGAAATTAAATTAGAATAAAAAATGTGAGTACAGTACCCTATACTATACAGGAAGAATAATTTTATGTGTTTTTTTATGTTGCTGACGACAGAACTCACCAAAACAGTAACTAGCCCTCTGTGACACTATTCCAATAACCAATGTCCCTTGCTGACCAATTAAACATACTGTAGCAGGCGGATACAGAGCAGATTTGGCTTCCTCTGATACCTGCATTATAAAAGTCACCGTGTATTCTGCCTATGTTCTAGCATCCATGATAAAGGCCCTTGGAATTCCACAAGATGAAGCCATTTTCCGGCTTATGTTCTTGCACATTCGTTGAAAGAAATTATCATTATGGTAACATAGATCTGCAAAACCAGAAAAGACTAGTTTCCCATGAGGGTAGTTCTAGCATATGAGCGAGATTGATTCATGATGTGTGATGGGTTTTTTTTGCAATTAGCAGAGGCGATGTGCAGAATGAAGTGAAAGGCATGCACAGGAGGTAGGAAAATACAGAAGGCCGGCGTTTTTAAATGAGGATGACAAATATCGATCTTTATGCAAGTGGCTATGAAACTGTAATTCATCATGTCTCAGGAAGCCCGGGGTAATTAAACAAGTGCAACGGTTATGATGGCTATCATAAGCCTCTCCTATAGAGCGGTCAATTGCTCTATTAGGGGCTTCTTGGATCTTTGCATACTCTCTGGCTAGTGGCTACGCCACAGCCCCAGGCAACAGGACCTAATTAAAAGCTAGCCCGGTGGAATTCTCACTACTCCAGCCAATTTCTGCCTTTTTCACATTTTTTTGTGGTTTAATTCCCATATAGCACGCGTTTGCGTTACCTTCTTATTCCCACACCTCTCTGCAGGCACTCCGACGCCTGGATTGATAGATCCTCAACCACAATTTCCTACCGGCTATGGCATTCCACCATTTCCCAAGTATTCTCTCATGGTATGAGGAGAAATCATTTAACTCTTGGGCAGAGTTCACTAGACCAGCCTGACTGCCTTCCATGTCCCCCTAGCTCAAAATGGAGAATGCAAATTGCATGAAATGTCTACGGAACCATCAATCATCACCGCACTGCTGCAGGATGGCAGATGTTCAGTTGATATACTTAACTACATCTCCTCCAGCAGTTACCCAATAAGTGTTATACTGAAGGTTACTATATTTTATTGAGGATATTTTTTGACATATCAAACTTTCTTAGATATCATGAACGTCTATAATTTAGAGTGATGCAGAAGACGTTGCTGTGCTCTGACATATCACCGAATAAAAGGCACAATATCACTACAACAGAGGCCCTCGCTGACTGAATTGGCAGACACTGCATTTCTAATCTGAGGCATGAAAAATGAATGCTCCTGCACTATTTATTGCCCCACAGCAGAGCTAGTTATGCAGCTGAAATTAAACAATGATGACTTGTGTTCAAAAGTTTCCTTCAGCGTTTCATTTTATGGCAGGGGTGGCAATATGTGCAGGGTTTTGTATTTTATTGCCCATACAGAATTTTAAAATGAATAGAGTTAGAGTCAAAAATTATCTTTGCACCTGAATGCAGGCAGACACTTAAACAAGTTTAGGGAGAATGAAATAGGTCATTTGTTATGAGACAATCCATACCAAGGTGTGTTCCATAAATTTTATTTGACAACTCAATATAGTAACACAGTAAAATAACTGAGCTTATCAAAATTGTGTTTCATATATCAAAGGAAAAGGGTGCAACATGACATTAAATTAGTTAATCCCCTTCTAGCAACTGTTAGAGATATGATGGAGTTCTGTTTTTTCTAAAGAGGGTGACATACTGTAAATTGTGTCATATTGAGTTTATAACGAAACTATTCTGGATGATTGTAGACAGAAAACACAAACCATGATATTTGTAAAGAAGGTGACATACTGTAAGTTTTATTGTTGTCATAAGTTTATAAAGAAACGATCCTGTATGAATGTAGACAGAAAACACAAACCATGATATTTGTAAAGAAGGTGACATACTGTAAGTTTTATTGTTGTCATAAGTTTATAAAGAAACGATCCTGTATGAATGTAGACAGAAAACACAAACCATGATATTTGTAAAGAAGGTGACATACTGTAAGTTTTATTGGTGCCATATTAAGTTTATAAAGAAAAGATCCTGTACAAATGTAGACAGAAAACACAAACCGTGGTCTTGGATGTAAAACACTGAACTACATACTCCTTTCAATCTGGAACCAAGCCAACATAATCTAGATAAATCAATGCAACATAACAGATTCTTCCATAACCACTGCCAGATGGGCAAGCACATCACATCACACTAAATGCAGTCTGTTTTGCATCTACATGACATGCGGGTATTATTTTGATACAATCTGCATTCAGTTATGATTTGCCATTTCATTATGGATGGTAATTTACAGTAAAATACCATAAGCAAGATTATGGTGCTTAACTTTGACCTACAAACACGTAAAAAAGTAAGACTTTGGGCAAATGTTCATTTGAATTCAGGCCAATATTGTTAACTTTATACCTAAACCTCTGACATCTGTTGCTATTTGTTAAAATCATGTCTTCGCGGAATGACAACTTAAAAAAAGGATGAGGAGTCTGCATTACTGTCCGTGACATGCGTGTGCAATGTCCTCGCTGAGACCGCTCCTGATGTGGTTGACTAAACAGAGCGTTTATCGAGGTGCAGTTACAACAGCAATTTATTTACTGTGGAGAAAGCATGCAAGGGCTGAGCTGGTGCATGCAGCTACACAAACGCGATAATGCAAACTGATTTATCCAAGACAAAGGAACAGAGGACACGCAGAAATGTGAATTAATTCAACACGATAGGCACAAAGACAAATGGTAATGACAAAGCACAGCCGTCTTGTCTTTACCTATTGTGTGCAACCAAACTGCAGACAAATTCATTTCAGCAGTCCTCCTTCATAAGCAGGAATCCTTCATAAGAGCAAATTCATAAAACATAAAACCATTTGTAAGACAGAAATGGGACTGGAAGTGCACATAATCAACCGGCAACAAGAACTGTGTCAGAAATTTCCGGTTACTTTCATCGATAACCAAGGGGGCCAGGCTATAGCATAATGGCACATCACTGGGACTCAGAAGGTTGCTAGTTCAAGCCCCAGTGTAGCCACAATAAGATCCACACAGCTGTTAGGCCCTTGAGCAAGACCCTTAACCCCGCATTACTCCAGGGGGGATTGTCCCCTGCTTAGTCCAATCATCTACAAGTTGCTTTGGATAAAACCGCCAGCTAAATGACACGTAAATTTTATTATTATTATTATTAATACTACAACATGAGAGAACGCACTGGCCGTTGCCCACAAGCACATAGCTGGGTTTTAGCTCAAAGATCAATCATAGAAAGGCCAGGCATGTGACCGTGCGCAGGTCCAAAACAATTATGTACCATCCTGTGAAACGGCGTTTTTTTTCCTCCGCAGCTGCCATCGCATGGCACTAAACGCTTCGCGTGGAGGACCGCCCCGAGCACACACAGACCACGCAGAGGGTGCCAGGCCAATTTCCCAAACTGAGAACTTGCAATGAAACGCATCTGTACAAGGCAGAAAGCGGAACACCATGAAATTTAAAGAGCTTCATAAACGCGCGTATAAAAAGCCCAACTGTGTGCGGTTGCTCTCATTACCAGACGTTGTTCGGCTATTCGGGGGGCTCCCCCCTCTTCTGGCCGCGGTTGCCCCCCCCCCCGCATTCCAAAAAGACAGGCGGGCTAGAGCGACCCGTCAGCCCCTTCCTCACATGACCTTGTGTGGCGGTCATGCAGGTGCGCTCCGCACCGACGCACACGCGCGCGCTCCATCGTATTCCCCCGGAAAAAAACGGACGCGGGCGGTTCCGCCACGCTGATTTATCTTGCTGTGAGTTGTGAGCGGTGTCCCCCGGTTCTCAGCGCGAGGGCCGGCTCCAGCTTTAGTGCCTCGGAATGTACTTCTCTCCTTTCACTTTCTGTGATTAAAATGCATTTTAATTTTTCCTGCGAAGCAATAAACGCAACGCAGTTTCAGCAAACGAACACACAAAATGTAATTGTTCCAGCCGCCGCCGTGCCAAATGTTTCCTCTCGCCTCCCCTTAATCAATGTAATTTTAAACTTTAGTAATTTTGAAGTCTCAGTTATGTGCTTATGCTCGAATTACTCTGAATGATGCATAACAGTGAAATTAGCATGGCTACAGCAGGGGTGCTATGGCTATTATGATGTGCTTATAATGTACTTTCCTAGAGACTATGTACAGCTGTACAGCAATATTCTAAAGGGTTAACTTTGTATGAATGTCTCACAACATGTCAGACTTGATACAATAGTCCTGATGCCGAAGACGCAATAAAGAAAATAAATGATGAAGGATCTATTTATGACAAGTCTGTAAGCTTGAATTTATTTAAATATTTGTATCCCACTTGTGTTTTTAAAGTGACAACCCCCCCCCTCCCCCTTTCAAACTCCAGTCCTTGTTTCTTGGGAAAATAAAAATTCAGGGCTAAATTTAGATTGTGTGACACCACTTGTTTCTTTTCTGTTTGTGTCAGGACTACAGGCAGTCTCCGGGGTTTTAAGATGACTTCTTCCACAGCGAAAGATGGATAATTGGTTATTTTGAGTAATTTGTGAAGTTACCTCAGCTGCTGTTGTTGTTCAACCTCAAGTAAACAGCACATTTTGGGAATAACATCAGTTTCTCACCGTCGTGCTAAACTGGCAGGAGTCTGGCTGAGCTGACTTACGTTCATTTAACCCTTTGGTAGTATGAAGGGACTTTCATATGTTTTTGTATTAGTGGATGCTGCGTGCTCAGCACTGGCTTGTACAAACTGGAAAAAATGAGAAATTATGTAAAAATCACATAGAAATATGCTTTGCCCTCAGTAATTAACTCCATCATAACAGTTGCTCAAAGTTCAAATGGATTCATCATTAATGGGTGAATGAAAGCTCCAAACTAGTACACAATGATAATATATGGGTATATTTATAAAATGAGTTCTCAGTTAACCGTAAATGCACTGATTATTTAGTGTAAACACCATTTGTTGAGCACATTTAGCTGTCAGAAATGCGCACTGCACAAATATAATCCTAAATACAATGGGACAATACACATGCTCTGGCAGACAGAATCCAATGACAAGAAAACAACAGTTTGAAAATATTGGGTTTCAATGCAAAGGGCATCATCAGCACAAACCAAAATGGCATCAATGAAGAATAGTGCCAACACAAAATTACAATGTGTAAAATGCTATAAAACGAAATTATGTCCCAAATAGCAACAAACAAAATGTACTTTACAGTAATAGTGTCAGAATAAGTCCTGTTCTTGCCATTACTACCCCTGGGGAGTAATGCTGCCAGAACCCCCACCCTGAGGGGTGCCCCTTGACAGACTCCTGTGTGTGTGTGTGTGTGTGTGTGTGTGTGTGGGTGTGTGTGTGGGTGTGAGTGATCGTGTGTGTACGCATGTGTGTGCATGGTGTGAGCATGTCTGTATATGTGTGTGCTTGTCAGTGTGTGCATGTGTCTGCATGTGTTTACGTGTCTGTGTGTGTGTGCATGTGTTTACGTGTCTGTGTGTGTGTGTGTGTTTGTTTGTCTGTGTGTGTGTGAGTGTGAGTGATCATGTGTGTACGCATGTGTGTGCATGGTGTGAGCATGTCTGTATATGTGTGTGCTTGTCAGTGTGTGCATGTGTCTGCATGTGTTTACGTGTCTGTGTGTGTGTGCATGTGTTTACGTGTCTGTGTGTGTGTGTGTGTTTGTTTGTCTGTGTGTGTGTGAGTGTGAGTGATCATGTGTGTACATGCATGTGTGTGCATGGTGTGAGCATGTCTGTATATGTGTGTGCTTGTCAGTGTGTGCATGTGTCTGCATGTGTTTACGTGTCTGTGTGTGTGTGCATGTGTTTACGTGTCTGTGTGTGTGTGTGTGTGTTTGTTTGTCTGTGTGTGTGTGAGTGTGAGTGATCATGTGTGTACATGCATGTGTGTGCATGGTGTGAGCATGTCTGTATGTGTGTGTGTGCTTGTCAGTGTGTGCTTGTGCCTGCATGTGTTTACGTGTCTGTGTGTGTGTGCATGTGTTTACGTGTCTGTGTGTGTGTGTGTGTTTGTTTGTCTGTGTGTGTGTGAGTGTGAGTGATCATGTGTGTACATGCATGTGTGTACATGGTGTGAGCATGTCTGTATGTGTGTGTGTGCTTGTCAGTGTGTGCTTGTGCCTGCATATGTGTTTGCATGTCTGTGTGTGTGTGCCTGCATGCACTGTGCGTGTGCATGTCTGTGTACATGAGAGCGCATGTGCGTGCATATGAGCATGTGCGTACGTGCTTGTGTCTATCTGTGTGTGTGTGTGTGTGTGTGTGTGTGTGTGCATGCGTGACATGCCTTTTGTTATTCACACTGCATGTCCTGAGAATGACCCCGCACAGAACCACCCCCCCCCCCTCCTCACAGAGCACCTCTCATTATTCAAATGCAGATGAAGGGCCAGAACAAATCATCTGAACTGCTTTAAGTTCAAAGACGGCATCATATTTCTTCCTGCTGCCTTAAAAACACATGAATATCGACAAAAGGGGGAAGGCTAGAAACGGGGCTCTCAGGTTTCAGCGTGGAACCCAAGACCTAAACGCTTCTCACTGAGAAATAATAGGGCTACTTTATGTTCGGCTTTCAAGTGACTGAACTGTGATTTAAGTGTTTCACTTTGCACAAAAAACCCTGGAATACACAGCTGTATGATCATCCATCCGATCAAGCGTTGTTTTAATGATGCATCCATGCTCATGCCATTAATATGGGATCACGTAACTCAAGCTTTGAAACACTGGAGAGTGCATATAAGCTGTGTTGTACTATCTTGTACAGGAATTAAATTAGATTCTTGATATATGGTCATATAAGCCAGTTAACACGTATTCCGTACTGGGGTTCTGGCTTCGAGACTGTGGCCAAAAGAAAAAGGAAAGTTTATATTTAAATAGATAAATAATGTGGCTCTGCGTTGTTCACTGACATTCATATTTTATCATATTCTTAGATTATCCTCCTCTGGCCAACCATTAAAATTATTTTTATTATCATTCATTTCCATTGTAAGCTATAAAACTAATGTGAAGCAGGTGCTTGGGTAATTACCAGTGAGGTCTGTGCACATCTATTAAACTAAAGTAAAATTCTTTAAAAAAATAAATAATTCAAAATGTTATTCAAAAGTACATAATTTAGTGATACAGTGTTTATTCTAATAAGATAGTGACTAATAAGAATATTATTGTATTGATGGATGGTTCCATGCAAAAGAAATTATAATTTGATAATGAAGTTATATAAGTTCCATAATTTGTATGGCTTATTTCAATTAATTATTTCTATTACATAGAGCCAAAATGTGCCGTAATACTGTAGGTCTGAGCTTGTATTGTGTGAGCTGGACCCAGGAAAAGTTACTCTAGTATGGAAGGGCTGCTCTTCCAAAGCAATTATGTGGCTTCTGCCCTAATCAAGACAACAGCTTCGATTGTATCTATAGTCCAAGGCCGAGTCCCCCCAAAGACGTCAGAAAAGCACTACGCACTACTCCTGGCTACCTCTGCTTGTTTGCTGAGATCAGCAACGAAAGTGTGTTTCTCCTCCCTTTATCTCCCCGGTTTTAAGCCCCAACGCTGACAGAAGCAATTATTTCTACAGCAGGGACGGGCCCAAGCAGTTGACTTAGCTCATGTCTGCACTATTTGGTTCTTCAATTTGGGACTTTGAATAGTTTCCTTTTTCTTTTTTTCCTATTTCCCAATTTCAAATGCCTTATTTTTTTCCCTGTCACAGAGGCCTTAGTTAATTAATTGGGAGCTGGTAGTTAGATACTGCAAGACGTCTGAGAGGTAGGGCAAGTTTTTTTTTTTTTTTTTCTATGTGAAATGTTTCGTGATACTCTCCCCCCTCCCCCCCCAATATTATTCTGGAACCATGACTGGATTCTCAATGCATCAGCTATATAAGACTATATTTAAGTTTTATTTAGACAGCCAGTGAACTCAGGACATTTGGAGTAGGTGAATATTGCGGTGCGTAAGTCAGCAGGCTCTCGGGGCCCATATGAATCCCCATGTGGGTGGGTGGGCATGATCTCCTGCCAGGGAACGTTCTGGGCTGTAATCCCTGCTCTACCTGTCACCCACAATGCAACGCTGCTCCCAGAATAAAGCCAAAAATACAATATTACTGTCTGCTATACTTTCATGAAAAAATAAAAATGAATGTTGCATGCGAATACAATATGAATCATGCCTTTTTTTCATTATTGAAAATCAGAGCTGTTCTGTGTGTGTATGAGTATGCGTAATGTCCATCGCCAGTAAGATTCCTTCATACTGAAATTTAGCACACTCGCATTATTATAAAAATAAAAATATTCTTTGTTTTCCTCTAAAGCCGTAATAAATTCCCTCCATAATGCTAATTAAGGCATTAAACTGGACGCCCTTTCCATCCTCTAAAATAAATGTGTTTAGGCTCTGTAATCCAGGCATAATGCGGCATTTTATAATGGAGGAAATTCAGTGTTATCTGAAAGATGACTGAGAGGAAATGAAATGTCCGTGATATGATCACGTACCAAAAAAATAAAAACTCCTGGCCATTGATACATCATTTTACTTAAATTACAATGGAAAAATCCAGAAAAAAATACAAATAAAATTACAGCTCCTTGCATATTATCATGCATCTAGACTGAAAATTTGGGCTCGCTCTGTATCCGAGTTACGATAGAATTGGTCATTATGTTACACTTATTGCATGACAACAGTTTCATAATTCAAAATCAAGGCGCATATTGTCAGGTGAACAGGCAGGCATAAATGATTGACCATGGAATGACAGAATGTGAAATGTAGGTCTATATTTCGTTTTTTTTCATTGTTTACTTCAATACAAATGCGAGTGGCAGTCATGCTAAACATAACATGAGTTAGAAGATAGCCCCCTGGAACATGACCTCAACAAGCCTGCATGTTCCCAGCCTAACTGTACACGCAATAATACCGCACGTGTCCATAAGGGAAATGAATCACGTTAGCTGATGTCATGATATGATATAGCATGCATTGGGCTACCACAGGGTCCTTATTTTCATGCTTTTCAAGATGGAGGGAAAACAGCTTTCATTATGGAAAAAGCAGCTAAATCACGCTGCCGGTATATCAGCATACATCTTCATTTAGGTGATGGATGGATTGCTTTTGACGTGACCACACTCACTCAACAAGCAGAGAAATGAAATACTTATGGTGTCTGTGGGACAGATATTAAGACAAATGAAATAATGTTGCGTACTACACACTAATTTGGATTTGGCTCATAGGACTCCCTGAGTTGGGGGGGGGGGGGGTAAAGCATGTCTGTTTTTCAAATTCTTTCCAAACTGCTATTTAATGCTTCATATGAGCTCCTGTTATTTCACATTAGTATGTTACACTTACACAACTGGCAATACCACACACACAAGTTTATCCTCAATAGCTTTTAACAGCCTTGAAACCGATAAGTTCTGTCAGTTCCGTACCACAGAACAAATAAACAAATATGTGAAAGACCTTCCTCTGTGATATCAGTGACACGGAGCATTACAATTTCACTGAAAGAATGAGATATCATCATTCAAAAGCTCAAAAGAGACACAGGCCTTCAAAGTAAATGACATGCAGAGGGAGGACAGTGTGTGTGTATGTGTGTGTGTGTGTGTGTGTGTGTGTGTGTCTCCTCACCCACCTGCGGGAGACCTTTGTTCTTACAATGTATTCAAGACATTCAGCCTTGAGATAATGACAACTGTTTCTTTGCTATCCCTTTGTGAATGAAATGAAAATGTGCTGTGTGGATTGGAGGTCATAGCAAATATTGGCATGCCTCAGATCTATAATTGCAAGACTGAAGTTGGCAAAGACTATCTCCAAGTAATACATTTCAATCTGAAACTGTGTGGAAAAAAAAAAAAAACATTCTTAGGAAGTTTGAATGTCAGAATTATTTTGCCAGGTATGCATTTATCTTCATGTAATAGCCGTTTGCCAAAGGTATTAAATTGCAAGCATTGACAGGAAAAACTATTTAACTTAGATATGCTGAACTTTAGATACATATCTAACTTTGGATATGCTCAATGCTGCTTTAACCGTACATTACAAGTGGTTTCTCAACCTTTATTTTGGAATGAACCTCAATAACGAGGCCTAAGTAAGGGAGAGAGCTGTGGATGAACATGTTTTTTAAAATGTTTTCTCGCCAGCATGGATACAGTACTCTGGAGGCCTAATGGCCTGCACTACGAACGTGACCCCTTACCAAAGGCCCGGTTCAACCCGTGTCACATCCTGCCATTCAGGGAATGATCCATCACAGCTCTTAAACTTCATGTGCACCCACCTGTTTTTCATCTGAAAAGAACAGAAAGTTGTAACTCTTGTTGAGCTCCAGATTTACGAGGGTTTCTTTTCCGACTGCGGTTTCCGCACGCTTTGTCTCTCGTTCAGGAAACGTTCAATCCCACCCCCGCTCCCCAAGGCACAGAAAAAACGGGGTAAAACGGGATTTGATTCCGAGAGCACCATTGTGGATGTGTGCAGGTAGCTTTGAACACGCCGTAGCTTAAAGACCAGCGAGAGTGAATCTGAGGATTAGCTTCTCATAACCTTCAGCATTTCAGAAGCTCCATACTAGTCATAACCACTTGTAAATACGTAACTGTCTGATGATTTACTTTCAATCAACCATTTTGGCTACACAATAACAATGCACCAAGCCTTGATTGAACGTTAAGATGATTAATTACATTCTGACTGCTACTGTACAGCTTACAGGATGTCACATTTCAATAAATATTAAGTATACACATCTTAATTCTCCGGCATTTCAATTATTTTCCAACATATTCATTGATGTTGAAATGGAAAAGAAACAATAACTTTAAAAACAATTGTCAGCACCCCAAGTGTGATTTATTTAATATTTGAGTGAGCTCATTAATATTGATTTGGCAAAGGACTGGCTGCAATATGAACGGTTTTAACTCAGTTTGTGCCATCAAATGATGATGTGAAAGGTCTGGGTTGGGTCTGTAATTCGATATGAGTTTCGAGAAGACATCATCTTGACCTGATATTTCATTGCATTCTTCACAAGGTTGTGTGGCTTCGTTCCATAATACAGCCAGGCACGCTGGCTCATATTCCCATGAGATAAAAGAGAAAAGGAGAAAAAAAAACAGGCCAACGAATTAGATGGGGCACAAGGCTTTGACCTCGGTGATGAAAATTAGAGGGTGCGTCAAGGAGGCAATTTCAGCTGATTAGCAGAGGGATGAATGCTCCCTTTTACAACGGGCCTCCATTAAATATTGAGCCTGGAAGTACAGAGCGGGGTTTAAGCAAAAGGTCTCGCTTTGCGATATCGGGAGGAGGGAGAAATAAGAAACGATTCTACCCATGGAAAAGTCGAGGAAAGGACTAGGGGACACGAGCTTGAGACAATTAGTTCCGCCATCCACTTGAGCTCCACGATTTCAGCACAGCTGCTGAATTTCTGCGCTCAAATTAACCTGAGACACTCTCCGGAAAGTCTTCGCTGCGTGCAGAAGATTCTTCTTTGAAGCTTCAATTCAGTCTAATCAGCGAGAGGTGTTGGAAGAAATGTGACCAGGAGTCTTAACAGTCCGGTCCCAGTTCTGTTCAGAACATTACCAATCAGTGAACACCGAGAACACAAACCAAACAGGCACTTCAGTCTCATCAATAAGCATGACCAAACCTATTTGTCGAGAAAGATGATTTTGCACATATAAATTAGCATAAATGTCTGTGTAACACATTATCTTCCACACAAACATGAAATTAGCATACTTGGGATGGGGAACATATGTAATCATCTCCATCCTTGGCATAAAAATTTGAAATTAGAAAGCATAAAATTGTTTTATATAATGACCCCGGCTCTGCATGAATAAAAATCCTGATCAGATTAAATGCCATCCAAGGCTGACTGGGATCTAGACAATTATCGAATTCCTACTGAATGACACAGTGTTCATTTAACATAGCCATTGAAAAGGATGCCATTCATTTTACAGTATCAGATATCTTTTCATTAAGTCAGCAGGGATCCAATTCACAGTTCTGTGAGCAGATACACAACTGTGGGAAATTGTTCAAACAGTAAAAGATCCCTGTTGCGCAGGTCTGCGCACCCGAGTGAACGACGCGCGGAACAATAAACCTCCCGCCAATTATCATATTCTGAGGGATAAAGGCCGATCCCCTCACGGTTCGCTGGAGGAGGGACCGCCCGTGCGCTCTCACCCTCCCGGATGAGGCGTGCGCCTGAAGCCCGGTGTGTGCCTGAAGCCCAGTGTGTCTGAAGCCCAGTGTGTGTCTGAAGCCCGGTGTGAGCCTGAAGCCCAGTGTGCCTGAAGCCCAGTGTGTCTGAAGCCCAGTGTGTGTCTGAAGCCCAGTGTGTGTCTGAAGCCCAGTGTGAGCCTGAAGCCCAGTGTGAGCCTGAAGCCCAGTGTGTGTCTGAAGCCCAGTGTGAGCCTGAAGCCCAGTGTGTGTCTGAAGCCCAGTGTGTGTCTGAAGCCCAGTGTGTGTCTGAAGCCCAGTGAGCCTGAAGCCCAGTGTGTGTCTGAAGCCCAGTGTGAGCCTGAAGCCCAGTGTGTGTCTGAAGCCCAGTGAGCCTGAAGCCCAGTGTGTGTCTGAAGCCCAGTGTGAGCCTGAAGCCCAGTGTGTGTCTGAAGCCCAGTGAGCCTGAAGCCCAGTGTGAGCCTGAAGCCCAGTATGTGTCTGAAGCCCAGTGAGCCTGAAGCCCAGTGTGAGCCTGAAGCCCAGTGTGAGCCTGAAGCCCAGTGTGTGTCTGAAGCCCAGTGTGAGCCTGAAGCCCAGTGTGTCTGAAGCCCGGTGTGAGCCTGAAGCCCAGTGTGAGCCTGAAGCCCAGTGTGAGCCTGAAGCCCAGTGTGTCTGAAGCCCGGTGTGAGCCTGAAGCCCGGTGTGCCGGTGTGTCACACTGCTCTGTTTCCTCACACCGCTTTTCATGCAAGGGAAGGAAGGCAAGCGCCGCTCTGTTTAAACACCGCTTCCTCACACCGCTCTGTTTCCCCACACCGCTCTGTTTCCTCACACCGCTCTGTTTCCCCACACTGCTCTGTTTAAACACCGCTCTGTTTCCTCACACCGCTCTGTTTCCCCACACCGCTCTGTTTCCCCACACCGCTCTGTTTCCTCACACTGCTGTTTAAACACCGCTCTGTTTCCCCACACCGCTCTGTTTAAACACCCCTCTGTTTCCCCACACCGCTCTGTTTAAACACCGCTCTGTTTCCTCACACTGCTGTTTAAACACCCCTCTGTTTCCCCACACCACTCTGTTTCCCCACACCACTCTGTTTCCCCACACCACTCTGTTTCCTCACACTGCTGTTTAAACACCCCTCTGTTTCCCCACACCACTCTGTTTCCCCACACCGCTCTGTTTCCCCACACCACTCTGTTTCCTCACACCGCTGTTTAAACACCGCTATGTTTCCCCACACCACTCTGTTTCCCCACACCGCTCTGTTTCCCCACACCGCTCTGTTTCCCCACACCACTCTGTTTCCTCACACTGCTGTTTAAACACCGCTCTGTTTCCTCACACTGCTGTTTAAACACCACTCTGTTTCCCCACACCACTCTGTTTCCTCACACCGCTGTTTAAACACCGCTCCGGGTGTTCGTCTCTCACAGGGTGTTCTTCTCTCACAGGGTGTTCGTCTCTCACAGGGTGGATCGTCTCTCACAGGGTGGATAGTCTCTCACAGGGTGCATCGTCTCTCACAGGGTGGATCGTCTCTCACAGGGTGCATCGTCTCTCACAGGGTGGATCGTCTCTCACAGGGTGCATCGTCTCTCACAGGGTGCATCGTCTCTCACAGGGTGGATCGTCTCTCACAGGGTGCATCGTCTCTCACAGGGTGGATCGTCTCTCACAGGGTGCATCGTCTCTCACAGGGTGGATCGTCTCTCACAGGGTGACCCGAGGCTGAGGGGCGCCGTGAATTCCGCTCACGTTCTGATGTCCGCCAGGCGTCCAGCTGCCCTCCGAAGACAAACCTGCTCCCATCAGTCCCCAGAAACGCGCTGCGGGGTCAACGTGCCCGCCATCGCCAGAGCCGAGGAATCTGACGGCCGATAACAGCGCCATCCGACCAAACGGCAATACCTTCATAGCTGCTCCAGCTACTTCTGCATGAAGAGAAATACTACAGGGGATGCTTAACCTCTGCATTTCCACCCAAAAAGGGAGAAAAAAAAATCAATGTTGAATGCGCTTGTCTGATAGACATTCCCCAGATATAATCACTTTTGGTCTGCCATTTTGATGCTTGGAGCCTCACATTCCCCACAAATGAAAGATGGCTCAGTTTTTCTGAACAGGGTGTGGGTCGGGGGTGGGGGGGGGGGTGCGTTTTGTATTTCACGCCTCTCAGTAGTGTAGTACCGCAGAGGCGGTGTAGTTTAAATCAGATTTAAGAGGGGCGAAGTAAATATGACCCCAGCATCGCACGCGAGGTGGGCCAGGAAACGTCTCAGGTTTCCTGAGGGCCTAATGCGATTTAGGATGAGTGCGGAAAGGGAGATTGATTCAACTACTCTGACAACCTCCTGCCTTCCACCACGGGGAAATCAAAGCCTTTTCAAATTCAATCCAAAAAAATAAAAAAATAAAAATAACTTCTACACCTTCCTTTATTTCAGATAACACTTTCCCCACCAGATCAAACCGCGGAGGTGGCAAAAAAAAACCTAAACGAACAGCCTTTAGCGTAACGAGGTCAACGCTGGCGGTTTGTTTGGGTTTTGAAAGCGAAGGCTTTTGAGGCTGCCGTCGTCTGTTGGGCGGGAAAAGTAAAGTGGGTCAAAGCCCCCCCCCCCCCCGCCCCCGCTCCTCCTCCTCCTCCTCCTCCTCCTTTCACACTTCTGCACACAGTACCTCGGCTGGCAGAGATTTGCTGGGTAGTTAGGGATAAACAGGGGGGGGGGGGGGTGCAGCTTCTCCATCTTCGCTCCTCCAAGTCGACTCCGCCCCGTCAGAAGAGCCGCGTTCTCGCAGATCGGAGCTGGCAGGAGGAACCGAGGCAGCTGGTGTGACTGCCACTGTTGCCCGCTGCCCACGAGCACGGGCATCTCGCCGCCGAACGCGGTCCCGAGCGACAGGCGGGGCGGAGCCGGCCTCAGCCTGGATGGACGACACGGGGAGCCAACCGAGAGGAAGTCTGGGAAACTTTTGAATAATGTCTTCTGGCAGACAGGGCTAGTTCACTGGGACAGTGAGCGCCACAGTTTTATTCTGGGGTGCCTGTGTGTGTGTGTGTGTGCCTGTGTGTGAGTGTGTGTGTGTGTGCGTCTGTGTTTGCGTGTGTGTGTGCGCCTGTGTGTGTGCCTGTGTGTGAGTGTGTGTGTGTGTGTGTGTGTGTCTGTGTTTGTGTGTGTGCAATAACAATCATGGCCATGCAGTATGTCTGCTTTCTTTCGTCAGTTTCTTTCAGTCTTTAATCAGACATCCAAGTAAACATCCAGACTTCAGAAGGATAAAAAAAACAGCACCCCTACGTATCCACTGAGCAGTGAGAAGGCCTTGCAGCTTTCAGGCAATATACTCACAGAAAAGAAAGGTTATTACATTGTTATTATATTGTTATTACTCTTAAAAACATTTGCGAATCATCAGTACGGTTAGAGCAGCACCGGCTTCCACGACATGACGGACACACGAGTGAAACTGATCTTTCGGGGGATTTTTGAAGGGCGGGGAGTCTATTCGACTGCCGTCGAACGAGGAGGGGAACGTTAAACGAGCACGTGTGCCGCTGTGTGAAGGGGATATTGATTGGAGGGGAACGGAAAATTGACATTTGATTGACAAACACGCCCGTGGGTACACGATGATGTAAAATCTGGTAAAATCAAATGTTCCTGGAAGTGGATGGAAAAGTATAAAAATGTTCAGAACTTCTTTGGAATATGTCAAGAAAGACGTGTTCGTGTGGTTATGAAGAATTGACTAAATTGGGGAAAGAGTGAATTTTGATTTCAGCTGGTCTTTAATAATTTAAAAGAGCAGCCAGATGCAGAGTTTGAGAGATATGGCCGCAGGTTTTCCTCCGAGTCCGGCGTGTGTTTCCAGAAACTACTCCATGGCTGCTGCTTGCAATGTTTGCATCACATTTTTTCATTAAATGGTGAAAGTTTCATTGAAGCCAAACAATTCACCTTAGGTTTACACCACAAATTCTTTATCATGCTGTTGCAATGTGAAAATTGGAACAGCCATTGCTTGAAAAACAAAGATACCATTGACAACAGTATTGCAAAACTGCATACCGTTGCTTGAATTCAAACCCTTACAGCAAAAACAACTGTACATGTATAGCACCCAGCCCTAGTGTGTGTGTGTGTGTGTGTGTGTGTGTGTGTGTGTGAGACTGTGTGTAAGTATGTGTGCGTGGCATATGTGCACATAATCGTTTGAGAAAGAGAGATACCATTAATCTAAATCTGCCATGAGAACACTGTATGTATAACAAACACATTGTGCCTAAAGTAGGTATTGAAAAGAATTGCTTTTAAAGATGGCTTTACTCAGTGTAATAAGGGCCAACGAAAGCCATTTGCTTGCATTAAATTAAAATCAATGCCAGGCGTGACATGCAACGGACCGACTCTTAGCAGCTGAAAATGAAATACCAATTCAGGTCTATATAGTCAACACAGGGGAAAAAAACCTCACTCCACATCTCCTGAAATGTCTGACTGTGAATTCGTTAAACCCATCTGATCCTCTTAAAAGAGATGACCCCTGACCCTCCGCCCACATGCCCCTGTGTACGCACACACACACACACATACACACACACATACACACACACACACACACACACACACACACACACACACACACAGAGTTAGTGCAAGAACATAGAACCTGATTGCCATTGATCTACTGCCCTATGATCCAATTACCATTACCGCAGAAATAGCTCAAACAGTCCAGCAGTTCCAATAGTTGACCAGTATCTCCAAACCTCCTAAATGAGGTTTCAATATCTCAGACATTTTCAGCATTGGCTATTGCATGCCCACTGAAGAGTGAAAACACCCTCAACGCTCTGAAAAATCGTCTGCCTTGTTGCTTGTTCCGGCTATCGTTTCTCGCCGTAAAGGGTCAATATATTTTATCAGTTGATTGCACACTAAAGGGCACGCTCGCCTTACCTACAGCTGAAGGCGGGCCAGAAGTGAGCCAATTAAAGGGAAATGTATGCACGGGTAGAGGAAGACGGAACAAAGATACCGACTCAAACGTCATCACCAAGCCCTCCAGGAACAGGAAATGGCTATTAATCGGTAATGGAAATGCAGAGCAAGGGCCACCGCGCGTGAGGAAAGTTATTTCTGTTAAGGGTTCTTCTGTGGTGGTGGGGGGGAATGTGTTTTTATTCACTTATTGTACTGTCGTTCTTGGTCAGAGCAATAAGATGTAAATTATGGGATGTAGATGGAAACATGAAAAGCCTGCCAGCCTCTTTCATTGCACCATCCATCAATATCCCTAATACAAATGTACTTTCTACTGGCTATTCTTTATTATGTAAATATATTCTATTGGGATTTGTCTGAATATTCTTTTTATTTATTTATTTATTTTTTTGAGTGTAACCACTAAGATATAAAAAAGCTTTCTTCCTCCGTTTTCTGGCAAATTACTATTGGGACGGGGCATGAGTCAAAAAATAATTACCTTACATTTTGACAAATTTGACCTGTAAATGTAGTTTTTCTGCCTTTGGGCCTGGTGCAGATCCCCACTGACACAACTCGAGGGGGATGCTATTTATTTCCAAACCAAATTGCAATCTGACCCCTTTTGATACAGTGCTAATAAATATTGTATCAGGAGGAACAATAATTTATTAATGACCTATCAGGGACATTATTAAGTCTTTATGGCAAGCCATGCGATTGCATAAAATATAGAGCAATTCAATTACATACCTTGTTATGCAAATAGTGTTTTATTAAGCAACATTAATTTTAAAATCCCATTCAAGAGAAGTCCTTTTGGGGGAGCTTGGTATTCGGGGTGCTGGAATAATGAGATATTTTAATAAAACGTTAATGATAAAAAATGACATCGGCAATTTCAGGCACATGCACCAATTTGTTAAAACATATTTTCCCGCTGCTGGCACATTTTAATATCCCTGTCATTCGTATATGACTCATTTACATGTCTATTAGGTTTGTGACAGGCTTGCTCTCTCTGTCTGACTGACGGCTATGTTCGCCCCCCTGTTCGGCGCGCGCGGAAATGATAGACCGCTCTCTCCATCTGAACCTTGCCCTCCTCCGCCCGCGCAACCTGTGATGTCGTCACGACTGGCAGCGAGCGTGGTTTTCGAGGGCCCTCGGCCCTGCTTCCACGCTCGTTCCGCGATACCGGTGAAAAATCCCCGCCCGGACTGTGCTCTTCCCAGACCCAGACTGGGACCATCTGCCGCTCTCGTGACATCATTTGACCCGCCGAAGCCGGTACAGTTGGGATTGGCGTCACATGATATGGAGCGATCTGCCCAGCCAGAGCTGTCGTGTCCTGGTCTTATGTTTCCCAGGCCTTTCATCAGACCCATAGCGAAATACAGAACAGATATTAAACAACAAAGGCAACCGGTGCAAGAAGCAACCTTGAGAATAAAAAGAGGATATTTGATACAATTACTAAGGCGGCTGTCTTTGGACTGCATGGCCGAGAAATGTTCAACACCTTTGTTTCTGTGGACAGTTGATTAGACTAAGCAGGAGACAATCCTCCCCTGGAGCAATGTAGGGTGAAGGGCCTTGTCAAGGGCCCAACGGCTGTGCGGATCTTATTGTGGCTACACCGGGGATCGAATGTTGAGCGTTTAGCATTATGTATATGGTGTAGCATCATAACATGGACAGCGGCTGTATTGCTGTATAGAGCACACATGCAGTACATGGACAGCGCCGGTCCTTGCTCTGGACTCAGGAAAGGGTGCAGATTGGGAAAACCGCTTGTGATTATGAAAGTGGTACTCATTCCTGGGCAAAAAACACTGCAGTAAAATGAAAAACAATAACCATAGCAATAATAATAGTCATTGTCAACATTAAGGCTAAAAGCAAAAGCTTAATTCGATAATTAATATTGCTTTTAAAAAGGCCAAGACCTTCTTGGTGCAATAAAAAAAAAATCCTGCATGGAAATAATAATTACTGTATGGACAAACAGGGCATTTCAGCTTAATCATAACCAGGCCTGAGATTATTGGTCCCGTTATGAATAAAATATAAATATTCCATGCATGGCATATCATATATGAACATCTCCCCTTTATCTTTTAAAAAAGGATGTTTCTTTTGGTGGGATTTATTTTTTTATTTTTATTTTTGGTTAGTTATTTTTATTTTTGAACACACTGTGGTACACTTCATGAGCAGCTTGGACTAGTGTTTGTACAATTGGGTGTTCGGTCATATGCTCGTACAAAACCCACTCTGCCTGCCCCACCCCACCCCTCCCACAGTCAGTCTGCAGAGCTCAAACGGAGCAAAATGGAGGGGTCCCCCGTGGAGGCCCGCCCCAGAATACCCTGTTTGCATTAACCGTGACATCACTCCCCCGAGATCGCTTTTAAACCCGACTCCCTTAACCGTTTCCCAGATAGCTATTAGAGCATCCCATAAGAATGTTTACAGATGCAAGTAACTGATACTGGGGCTGTCAGTTTCCAATTGCTGGAAATCAGGTTTAATACAAAGCCAAGCTATTTAAAGGATCATATTCTATTTACAATCAAAATCCCTCTGAGATTGTAAGTGATAGTAAACACAGCTTACAGTATTTGCTTTAAATCTGAATTTAATTGCATACATAGGGGGCAGGATTCACAGATCTAGTTAGCTTTTGCCTCTTGCCCAATTAGTAATTACTATTAGAGGCCAAACAGTCATCGCAGCAACTGTGTTAATGAGTAATAAACTTAGCATAACACTCTTCAGCATCACACCTTCCAGAGAAAGCTAAAATACCCAAATTTTCCACTCACAACTCCATACCGTCACAAATTTCAAGTGCAAAAAAAAAGTGCGTCTTAAAGTGTTATGTCCTCCCTCCAAGCAAAATGTTCATTAGCCTGAAATTAACACAAGCAATTAACCTTTTGATAGACCACTGGCGCGCTTACATTTACAGAAACGCATGCGATGAACACTGGAGAGTTGGCAGACGGAGGATGATTGACCCGGCTCAATGCACGGCAGAGAGGCAAAAAGGAGAAATTGGGATAATTTATGGAAGTAAAGTACTCAGTCCTTTGACACACTGTCTCCCAGCCTTCTCATTAGCAGCAATTAGCAATGACACAAAGCCCTCCACACACCCACACATCGATACACACAGACCTACACCTCCACACACACACACACACACACCCACACATCGATACACACAGACCTACACCTCCCCACACACACACACACACACACACACATCGATACACACAGACCTACACCTCCACACACACACACACACATCGATACACACAGACCTACACCTCCCCACACACACACACACACACACACACACATCGATACACACAGACCTACACCTCCCCACATACACACACACACACACACACACATCGATACACACAGACCTACACCTCCACACACACACACGCACACACATCGATACACACAGACCTACACCTCCCCACATACACACACACACACACACACACACACACGCACACACATCGATACACACAGACCTACACCTCCACACACACACACGCACACATCGATACACACAGACCTACACCTCCCCACATACACACACACACACACACACACACACACGCACACACATCGATACACACAGACCTACACCTCCCCACACACACACACACACACACACACATCGATACACACAGACCTACACCTCCCCACACACACACACACACACACCCACACGTCGATACACACAGACCTACACCTCCACACACACACACATACACACACGTCAATACACACAGACCTACACCTCTGCACACACACACACACACACACACGCGCACGCCGATACACACAGACCTACACCTCCACACACACACACACACGTCAATACACACAGACCTACACCTCCACACACACACACACACACACACACACACATCGATACACACAGACCAACACCTCCACACACACACACACACACACACGTCAATACACACAGACCTACACCTCCGCACACACACATACACACACACACGCGCACACCGATACACACAGACCTACACCTCCACACACACACACACACGTCAATACACACAGACCTACACCTCCACACACACACACACACACACACACACACACGACGATACACACAGACCAACACCTCCACACACACACACACACGCATCAATACACATAGCCACACTCCACCACACACACATACAGTACCACAAACACAGGCATGCACACACAAACATGCCCACACATCGATATAAACTGACACACACCTCCACCCACACAGGCATGCACACACACACATACACACACCCACACATCAATACACACAGACACACACCACCACACACACAGGCATGCACACACACACACATACACACACACCCCCACACATTAATACACACAGACATACACCACTACACACACAGGCATGCACACACACACCCACACATCGATACACACAGACACACACCTCCAAACACACACAGGCATGCACACACACACACCCACACATCGATACACAAACACACACCTCCACACACACACAGGCATGCACACATGCACACACACACACACACACACACACACATACATACACTTGCTTCATGAAACATAGAGGCTATCCACATTCTAATTCTAAACCTCGTTGATTATCAGAGCCAATCAGGCTGAGAAAGCTTTGCATTCATCTGGCCTCAAACTCCACTCGCGCTGCAAATGAGGCAGAAGGAAGAGGCCTAATCCCAGCTAATGGAATGAGACTTTCCGTCTCCGTAACGCTTTTCCCTTTGATGCCACCTGCACACAGTGTCTGCGCCTCGCAGCTTTACCAGATCTATTGTGAGGAGCAAGTGGTTTCATACCTAACCACAGAGCTACCATGTGTGGTATGTTTACAGAACGTCTCATTTTTCTCAAGCTGTTGCGGTGGCGGTGTTTTCCGTGCTAACTGTGGCGGTTTCATGTTTGATTCCCGCGTGGGGGGCCGCTGTCGAACCTTTCCGCATGGTGTTGTATCAATACCGCTTCGGCAAACTCGAAGCTTCACAAATGAAATATGTAAAGCATAAGCTCATGAACATACCAGTACCCTGGATGCCGGAATCTTCTATGTAAATTAAAGATGATTAACAGGAAGAGTTAGAGACATGTATTTTGTGTATTTGGTATTTTTGTCGGTGGGTATGTCCTGGTGTAAATGATGTACCTGGATACAGTATGTCCTTCAGAAAGGCAATGTCTTTGGGAAGCTTGCTACATTAGCGCTTCCCTTTTTGGTTTGTTTGCCTGTACCCAAGGGCTTCGGAATCACCCACCTCCCAAACATGTTCATGTGTTGAACGTTGTGACTCATAAATTCAAACACATTTCAGATAGTGAAAAACATCCTCCAGTAACAGCTGTAAAATTGAATAATTAAGGGGGGGGGGGGGCGAGGGGGAGGGGGTAGACTCCTGGCAGTAAGTGGGTCAGCTAAATTTATCCTAAAGGTCGACGCAGGGTGAGGGACTGCATCGGCAGACAGGGTTGACACGCATTCGCTACGGCGCGCTAGCGGGCTGCCGCGACGCCGTACGGGCGAGGTGAGCTCGCCCCGCCCTCGACGCGTTGCCTGAAGAACCTCTTTAATTACAACCGCCGGGCCCTGTCGGTTTCCGTGGGTTACCCGCTTGTCATGCGAAACGCTATCACTCACATCTCACCCGGCAGTCCGCATTAAGATCACCGGAGCTATTTTCGGACGCTTCTCGGAAAAGGACCATCGCAGATGAGGGACGATGGGACGAGTTGCTCCCCCCCCCCCCCCCCCCCCCAGGTGAACTCCGCAGGCCCGAACCCCTACCTCCACCCCTCCCACCCCCGCGCCCGTCTGCCCCATCTTCCCAGCTGTTCCGACACGCCCTCATTTTTCTCAGCGGTGGCGCCACTGGTGCGGAGGTTCTCCAGACTGCTGTTCGGGGGGGGGCGTGCCGGATGAGCGGCGTGAATTTGGCACGCACATTCTGGCTGGCGTCCGTGATGTACTGCACACAGAGCGAAACATTTTCCTCTTCTGTCATTGTCATTTTTTTAAGCGCTGGCGAGGTTGTACATAAGAGGGCCCACAGCTTCAGCACTCGCTGACCTACAGAGAGGCGGCAGACACTGATGACATTTGCTCAGGTTAGCTGTGACAACAGAGCCTTCAGCAGCACAGCTCATCCCTGCTGAAGAAAACAGCTCAAGCTAGGTTTTGAAACAGCTGGTAGCTGGTTGACCAGTTAGGCCAGCTCCTTACTCAACATGGTTGGACCAGCTCAAGCTAGGTTTTGAAACAGCTGTTAGCTGGTTGACTAGTTAGGCCAGCACCATACTCAACCTAACATGGTCTCGCACCAATTTTTCATGGCCTGGAAATCGGTTTACGTATGCCGAATCCTGGATAAGTGCCACTCCACAATGACATTCTGAAATTGAAAGGAGAAATATAATAGATATAAAATAGATGTATTTACACATAATCCGTGGACAAACAGCAAAGAAATTTTAGCAACAGCGGTTATGGTTAGGTTTAGGGTTAAGATGTAAAATTAACAATATTAATATTAACACAAAAACGTTTTGTACGCACGTGTTCGAGTGCCTCAGTTTTGGTTGGGGAATTAGAACGTATTGTTAACTTCAACTGCTAGGGAAGGATCAGATTTTAGAACACAGAGGCCAAATTCACCAGTCAGAACATTCAGTCACCTGTCGTCGAATTAGTGTGAGACCAGACTCACTCAACATGGTTTGACCAGCTCAAGCTATGTTTTGAAACAGCTGGTAGCTGGTATTTCAAACTGGATTTTACACCAGGGCTCCCAGCTCTATTCTGACAGCTAATGTTGAGTATGATGAGAAATGCTACATTCCACTATGAAAGCCCCACCTCCCCATGATAAACAGTGTCAGAAAGAGGTGGGAATTTTATGTCTTCATTAAGCTGTTTAAGTGCACCTCCTCCCCCTCTCTTACTCCTTCGTGTTAGAAGTGAGAGTTTCACAAAACCCACGGGTGTGTTCCTGTCCTCCTGCTCTCAAAACCCCTCTCACTAATCCTCCTTAAACTCGCCAGCTTTATTAGTGTACTTATCAACCATGAAGGCATATATTATTTGACACACTGCACAACATTTCTTAAACTATACATGAAAAAGATTAAGTGCCATAATCGCATTGCATTTCTGGACACCATGAAACCATCAGAACGGACTTATTATCTGTCAGTCACGTTTGTCTTTGTAACTTGGAGCTTATTAACTTATTATTTGCATGGCAACGCTGAAAATGTAGCGATGGAAGGACCAGCTGATTTTCTCAAGATGAATATTAATTACTTTAGCAATGCGTTTTGTTCAACCATCTAGGTCTGACATGACTGCAATCTTCCCAGATCTTTTTTTTTTTTTATATATCTTATAACTGTATGTTAATCTGAATAAAATGGAAAACATAGCTTCAAATGTGTTTGGAATAATTTGTAGTTTGATGCAGGGATTATGTATCACAATACTGAGAGAGTAGAAGGTTAAGATGCAGCCACTTTGACAATGGCACATTCGAGTACTTTGAAATCATTGACATCACTAAATTGCCGCTCTTCAGAATAATTCATTCTCTCCCCTATCAGTAAAAATACATTCGCGGAGGCCAGCTTTACACGGAAAACGATCTTGATTACATCATGTAAGGCTTCGTGGGGGCATGAAATTAGCCAGAGATAATTTCACACTTTAGATTATTGCATTTGTCCCCTGCGGAGTCAAGTGGACTTTAACCCTTAGAAACAGATCTGCGATTCAGTTTGGACTTCCCACAGCCCGAAGACATGTAGGACAATGGCGCCACACTAAACCGTGAAAACAGAAACAGCAGTTTGCACTGAAAGCAGTACCCTTTAAATGGAGGTTAGCATGAAGCTATCTAAACTCGTGTCATGTCAGAGAGGAGGGATGAAAAACCGACTGGTTTAACTGCTGGAATTAACACTGCGTGTGAATGTCAAGTTCTCAAAGTAGCTTAAAGTGAAGAAAACTGGCTAGCTAACACTTATCGTTACAGCCTCCCTCCATGCTACAAACCGACGAATGTCTGTTTGAATGTGGAATTGTCTGTGGGGTGGGTGATGCTGAAGCCAGTTAGCAGCAGGGTAGGGATAACGGGGTTTGTTATGCAAAAACAACACAATGCTATAGCAACCGTGGCGCTAAGGCTTAAAGCGGCTACACCACTGTGGATGTACCAATGAGAAAAGCCACATGTTAGCCTCTCATTTCCTACAATGTCATTTAAAATGTACGTCGCTCTGGATAAGAGCATCTGCCAAATGCCATTAATGGAATAATGTAATGTAAAATGGCGTGTTCGTGGCCCTGAAGGAAACCAACAGGGTTCACAGATATTATTGTAATGATATTAATATATTTCATCTATCTTTTACTTTAACCACAGACCATGTTTGCAGTATGGCTTTGAAAAGTCATATACTGTATTTTTATCTGGATCCATCATTTGCTCTACATAGTTAATTCATTGAATCCAATGAAAGATTATACATTTAATAAAAAGGCGAGTCTATGTAGATGGCTGAATAGTCTGTTAGCATTATACGTGATGATGTGGATAGACTATTCAGCCATCTACATAGACTCGCCTTTTTATTAAATGTATAATCTTTCATTGGATTCAATGAATTAAATATGTAGAGCAAGTGATGGATCCAGATAAAAATACAGTATATGACTTTTCAAAGCCATACTGCAAACTGCTGTCGTAACATCTCTTTCTTAAAAAAAAATGCTACACATCTTAGGTATTCCTGCTGACTGATGATTTTGTGGTGGGCGGCTGTCTGTAGAGCACACCAACAACACCACTGTAATCACACAGAAAGTGTTTTCCCCTCCTTCCGCTGACGGACAGCCATTTCGCGGCTAACACTCCAAGCCAGGGAATGTGCTCTTAAATTAGATGTGACGGGAGGAGCCAGGAGACTTGTGGACACACAGACGCGGGTAGCATTATGCACAACAATATTCATCCTCCAGTCTCAAACTCCATAATAACAACACTGAGTCGTGACTCCTGTCATCGCCTTCTCCTGTGCTGAATGCGCGGTGCGGTAGCAAAGGCAGACAGGGGGGATAAAGGAACAGTACTAAACGTGGCTTATCTTCGGGATGCGTACCTGTAAATTACCTTTTTAACGACCCACAATGGGGAAGCCTGGTCCCGGTGACCCGTTTCAGAAAAGCCGTCTTCACCTCGTGCTCGTTCGAAAGCCAGGGAATGTTCATTGGTCAAGCCGCTCATGGATATCAGACGACCTCGCCATTTTCTTTTTTTTTTTTTTACAATTTCCTTTAAACAAGGTGTCACATTTCCGTGGCTGTAATAAGAACGCAATTACACAGATCAGAATGCAATTAGACCCCAGCATAAAATTTAATGTGCATTTTATTACCGTCTTGCAGGATCTAATTAACGCAGACTGTGCTGGGCCCGAACCCAATGCAGGTTTTTTTTTTTTTGGGGGGGGGGACGGGGACGGGGCGGGTCACGCTGAGCCTTGCAGAGTTGCTGACCTGATTTCCGCAGTGCGCGCCTCTCAGCGCTGGCGGAAGCCCGGACTGGAACTTGTGAAAGTCACTTTGAGTCAGCGTCACCGCCAGGCGGCTGTGTGGGCTGGCAGCTCCACCTCTGACAGGTTGTGCCCCCCCCCCCACCTGCGTGGCCCGCTGCTCCCCTGCCTGCCGTTGACAGGGCACACGTCTCAACACTGGCAGAGACGGGAGGGCGAGGGGGGGGGGGCGGGGGACTGGAGGGCATGAGGGTTGAGGGGGGGGGGGGGGGGGGGCAGGAGGGCAGGTGTCTGTGAGGGGAGGATCGGCTGCACCTATAACTCCCACTTCCCAACCTGCTGAGGCTAAGCTCTTAATCATATAAAGTAGTTCAAAACAAGCATTAAGTTTCCCTGACAGCTTTCCGAAAAAAATGTATTTACAAAATGCAAGGCCGGCTCATTGCCATTTTTATTTACTTTTTTATTTTTTTATTTGTCTGTCTTTGAACTCTTCATTTTGCTAGGTTTCAGCAACCAGGTGTCCATGTTAAGCAATTAGCACCGCTCACCCTACCCCAAATTCAATTTTCAGCCGATAATTTAGGCCTACGCCATAATTTAAAAAAATGGACCTTTCTAAACAAATCCATTTTTGTTCAGCACATTGCGGAAAATAAATAAATCTGAATTGAACTGAACAAGTCTGAAGAACACAATGCAAGTATAAAACATGCAGCATCTCAAGGAAAATCACAAGGCCCTTCTGCATCCCAAGAGACAAAATGGATGCCACACAACCCGGAGAATTACTGGGCTATGAGTGTCAGGAGTAGATTAATGGGACCTCATCTCCAACGGCCTACTGAACACGAGTCTGCCCTATAGCCTCCCCCAGTCAGCTGTGAACATAACCTTAACCGCCAAATCACCGTTCAGTGTTCATGTGTCTATAGATTACAAAGCTACTTATTTTCTATACTATGAACAGCCTAACAGTTCAGGAGCATTTGCTCCTGACCAATTGTGTGTGCTAACAGGAGAAATCATTTCGGGGCCCATCCGCTAATTGGGATGCATTAGCATGCTCTGGAGGACAGGTGCTAGCTGTGGTGATGCACGTACAGTACCCACTGTACAATGCCTTCACGAGTTGCTTTTTTAATTAACCTGGATGTTGTTGTGTATTCTTAGTCTTTGGCATTTGGCAAGATGTGAATGCTTCATTCCTGATCGTTTCTATGGTGATGGATTTGATCTCAGAATCAAACCTTTCAAACAAGCATATTGTACAATAATCTACAGGCTGTATGACTGCACTGCTGAATGGGGCAACCGCCTCCCGAGTTTCACGATGGAAAGTTGTAAAGCGCGATGCATCACACCTGGGAACCAAACGCAATGCATCTCTTTAAAAAGCGCTGCCTGTCATTTCAAAGCTCAATTCACCATTCATCAGCTCCAGTTTGGAGGAAATTGAACAATGGATTGAAAACAAACTGCCGCTTAGAAGGGAAGTTCAAGGTAAATTCATTCAGCTGATAAATGCTTAAATTTGTGGAGATGATTTTCTGTGCAACATTGTCATAATCTAGGAGTTCACCCAAGTCATGTCTGTCATGAAAGAATCAAATACAGCATGTCCTTCTTATTTATTTTGTCAATCCGAGCAAACATTCAATTCAGAGTATGGAGTTTGACACTACGCAGACTGCCACTGTGGTTGGGAAAGTTGAAACCATGAAAAAAAGCATGAGCAACATTTTTTTTCCGATATACACTCAGTGAGCACTTTATTAGGTTGACCTGTACACCACCCTGTTAATGTTTGAATCAATATTTTCATCAAATATTTAATCAGCCAATCATGTCACAGTTCAATCAAGAGGTTCAGCTTTTTTTCAGACAAAATATCAGAATGGGGAAGAAATGTGATCCAAGTGACTTTCGCCGTGGAACGATTGTTGGTGCCAGACAGCGTGGTTTGAGCATCTCAGAAACGGCTGATATCCTGGGATGTTCATACACAACAGTCTAATCCGAGTTACAGTGCAGTGCCCAGGGACGAACTCCAGTTCTGAGGCTGGTGCCTTAGCCCAGGGCAATGGCAGGAGTGTATCTAACCTGGCATGCATGTCTTTCAGTGTGGGACACCCATATAAACACAGGGAGAACATGCAAACGACATACACACCACAGGGATCTGTCCAGCCGGGATTCAAACCCAGAACCTCCTTCTTGCGGGGCACCAGTGTTAACCACAACACCACCCCCACTCACATAATTCTGCTTCTAATAATTCACTTAAAGTACTTCATGATTAACTTTAGCTAACAACATCTTTTCATTCCATACCACGCTTGGCTTTTTCAAGCCAACTTACAGTTTCACCTCAAACTGTCCTTTCTTGTTACAGCTTAAACCTTCTTCAACATTGTATACCATTTACAAGTTGCTTTTTAAGAAATCCAGGGTAAATGTAAGGCATTTGTAGAAGCTATGTACTGTAATTTGCCTCAGACAAGGACATCAAGTGAACGAATAAGCATACAGTAAAATAACATAAAAACACACAGTTTAATAAGAGGAATGGTCCATTCAGCCCATCTAAACCCATCATCTATCATCAAGATTAATGTTGAATACCAAAGCCAAACTGTTTCTGCATTCCATGCATTTACAGATAACTGTGTGTAATAGGCCCTTTCATGTAGAATTTCTAAAGCCAACGTATTTCCAATGAATAATGTTTTGTTAAATAAAAATACATATACTGTTGCAACATAGGCCTATTGGCTTGAGACAATGGGTCCTATTTAAAGTACAAGTGGCGTGCTTTCTTATTTGAAATGTTAAACGCAGAAACTACATTTGTTTTAATTTTGGTACCTGAATGAATTACAAATAGTTCAATGCAGCAACAACTTCATAAATCAACATGTAGGCAACATGCTCATAAATCAACACGTAGGCAACATCTTCATAAATCAAGCATGGATGTATCGCTGTGTAACTGCCAATAGGTGTTCTTTAATTTAACAGAGTGATTTCATTAGTACATGACTTGAAAGTCTGTACGTATTTTTATTGATTCAGATATGAATTAAAATATATTTTGGACTGCAATATCTTTTTTGCCCGCATTAGCACTCCTTATTGCCTGAAACACCCTCATGGCAGCAATGACTATTTCTGAAATTTTGACCAGATTGATTAATTGTCCAGACAATTTTTAACCCGCATTTTTATTTATATTTTTGGAAAAAAGACATACACTTTGCAAAACAAGTACGTGTTGATGAAGGTCATTATTTCTCATCAGTCTATGCTATGCATGAATCAATTCCTATATTTTGTGCCATTTCTTTTCCGATGCCCATAATGACATCAGCGCATGAAAGCGGAATCAGATTAATTCCAGGGTCATCTGCAGTCTGTGTTGTGAAAGACCTCTTTGTGCGTTTACTCCATTCAGGAAACATTCAGCGTTTTCCAGGCACAAAAAACGCACGGCGAAAGGTTAGCAAATCCAGCCCCGACATTTTAATTCCGTTTTCATCTCATTAATTCAAGCACAAGATATACTCAAGGTCAGATAACCGTGCCTTAATCCCGAACCTTGAAAAGAAACGCATTCTTAATGGAGCAATTTATAAGTATAAACCCATATCTGTTAAGTTGCGGAGCATTAATAATCAGCCCACACACCACTCATGGGACACGGTACCGTAATGAGTGAGGAGGGCAGGTTGACTGTTTTCAATTACGAGTGTCTTGCAGCTCTGAACGTTTCACCTGGCCCTCTCTGAGGCTCTTCAGGGACTGGATGGCGTGCACTCTACATCCTCCTCGTCATTAAACACTTCTGCAAATGAGCTTCATTGTATTTGTTATCATTTATGCGCGTGCTCGGAGTCTTCCTCCCCAAGGACTCATTTTGTGTGCTTAGCATTTCATGACTAGCTTTTGATCTAGTACTCCCCGAAGGGTGTTTGGTGTGAGAAAAATCTCATATAAAATAACACTTTCGTCCGTTTAAAAATCAACATTCCGTCGACTGTCTTTAGAAAATCCGATCAGATTTAGAATAATTCACCGTCGGTTATTTCGCTAATTATTTTGCTTTTAAGAGTTGCTTATTATTGTTTTCCCTTCAAGTGCTATGCATTATGTCAGACATATAATATTATTATTATATTTATTTTACATTACATTATTACATTATAGTCATTTAGCAGATGCTCTTATCCAGAGAGACGTACAATAAAGTGCAAATCAGAGCCAGTTATATATGTAAGCTAATATACACTCACTGAGCACTTTATTAGGTAGGCCAGTACACCAGCTTGTTAATGCAATTTAATCAGCCAATCATGTGGAAGCAACTAAATGCATACATGCATGCAGAAATGGTCAAGAGATTCAGATGTTTTTCAGATAAAATGTCAGAATAGGGAAGAAATGTGATCTAAGTGACTTTGACCGTGGAATGATTGGGGTTGTTTTAGTATCTCAGGAACTGCTGATTGTCACGCACAACAATCTCAAAAAATGGAGCAAAAAACAAATACAAATCCAGTGAGAAGCAGTTTTGAGGGCAAAAATGCATTGTTAATGAGAGAGGTCAGAGGAGAAAACAGATATACACAGACACATGTACATGTGCACACGTGTGCGCTCAAACGCACATACCCACACACGCCAAACACCGGCTGGCCACGTTTCACGCTTCAGATATAACTCGGTCTGCAGACGTCATGTGATCATTTTCAGGCCTTATTTCCATACAGAAGGAGGTAGACATCAGAGAACACAAGGGGAATGGAATTCAATCTCCCTCACAGGCACAAAGACAATTATTCCAGTCCTTCCGACTACCCGATCCCTTGTCTTTAGGAACGACACCGCCCTGTCGCAGGTAAAACGTGAAGCTCCATTGTGATTGAAAGAGTCTCCTGGACTTTACTGCCTTTGACTCGAGGCAGACAGTGGAGTGCGTGGCACCTGCCAAATGAGCCTAGACTTCACACTAGTATAACCCCCCAGGATGAAAAAATTAATATTAATCCTCGCAAGTAATTTGAGTGGTGATGGGATTCACCTTCAGAAAGTAATGTGGCATGTAGATTGAACTGCATGGGAGGTGAGACTAAATGGTGGAAAGACACAGTAGGGAATAATAAAGCGTGGGGCAGGTTCTCCTCAGGAAAACAGCCCTGCTACGGCATGACCTTGTGGCAAACACAAGGTCTCTGTTATCAACCGAGGGTGGATACGGAGATTAATGCCCCACTTTGAATAGGAAAACCTTGTCATCAACCCATACCATGGGAGGAGGTTTCAAAGCCAATTGGTGTTGCTCGATGGGAACATGAGTACAAGGAGGGCGGCCTGTAGCGTAGTGGTTCAGGTACATGACTGGGACCCGCAAGGTCACTGGTTCGATCCCTGGTGTTAAACCCGCATTGCTCTAGGGGAGGATTGTCTCCTGCTTAGTCTAATCAACTGTATGTTGCTCTGGATAAGAGCGTCTGCCAAATGCCATTAATGTAATGTAATGAGTAGTCATTTGTAGTATTTATCAGTTTACAGCCCATAACTAACTCTGAGGACTGCTGCTGTGTTATGCATTTTGTATATGTCTAGCATTTAAGCAGGTATTTAATTTCAAGACCATATTGGGCTGGGTTCACTGACACAGATTAAGTTTAGTCCTGGACTAAACTGAGTTTTGTGTGGAGATTCTCAATTCAAAATTGAATTTAGTCTAGGACTAGGCTTAATCAGTGTCTCTGTAACAGGGTCAGCTCGGTTGTTGGTAAGCATGGTGAAATGTAGTGAAAGCAAAGGTTACCGCAGCAACATTCCCTGATGACATAACCTTAAAATTCAAAAGAACATTGTTGCCCTTGGTTCAAGGTGAATCTGTCTGTAGCTGTCTGGTAATGAGCTTGTCCCACAAACTTCTGGATGAGTGAGAGGCCAGGGTTAAAATCCGACCTCAGACTCAGGCAAAAAATCTCTACAAAACTGGCCCATTGATTTTTGTAAATAAAACCTCAATCGGTTTTTAGCTACATTTGTACGTTCCAGTCAGAAAACCACAGATTGTCTTGGAGACAGGCCCGGTGTCTCCATGTTGGAATTGAGAAAAGCCAGGTTTGATATTTCAGCACCTGTACAGTCAGGACAAAAACTGAAATTACCTCTCTGATGGTAGCGATTTAACAGCTTTTCCTGATATTGAAAAGCCTGTGCAATTCTAGAATGAAATGTGGTGCGTTTCTGTTCCTATTACTGAAGTGAAGCAAAACTCACTTTCTACCTGTCATTTCACCTCAGAATTCATGTTTACAAAGCTCAGTCAGTACAAAGACTTTGTTGGATTCTTCCCCCCGACTTTTGGAGTGCAGTTGTCTGGGAAAATAAATAACTGCCAGGTCTGAAGTGTACAAGCACTATGTAGTTTAAGACAGACACTGAAGATGCAACCCTGTTTCCAAGAAAAGGATGATGTTTACAAAAAGTTTCTTGATTTAGTCGCGTTATCCATTTCATTTTTTTGAATCAACATTGAATAAAGGGCTTGCATTGTCTAATTAAACTGCAGAAAGGTACACTGTTATTTTTAATGTTTCCCATTTTGGATATTTTGGTTTCTGTTTGTACAAGATCATGATACATTTTGAACAAAAGCTACATTATGAGCACCAGAAAAATTTAATAAAATAGCAACACAGATAAATCAAAATGTAAGCACTAGGACAAGCAGCACACACAGGTAAAATGTACAGTATAAAAATGTCAGGATTTGTGTACTACATGTAAAACAGTTTACATCACAACATTGATCGTTATAAATAAATATATTGTTGCTGGATTACCTCATTATGAATTCTGTATTCATGTGAAAATGGAATGCAATTACTTGGTAAAATACAATGTTGTAAAATGTACTACCTCTGCATTTATGTTGGTTTGAGACCATTTTAAAGTGACTCAGTTGCATATGCACTCAACAATCACTATATTAGGTAGACTTGTACACTAGATCGCGAGTGCAAATATCCAATCAGCCAATCATGTGGCAGCAACCCAATGCATAAAAGCATGCAGACATAGTAAAGATCAGTTGTTCTGCCCAACATGAAGAAATGTCTGTGGAATGATTGTTGGTGCCAGACAGGGTGGTCTGGGTATGGGTCTGGGTATCTCAGAAACTGCTGAGCTCCTGAGATTTTCACACAAAACAGTCTCTAGAGTTTACACAGAAAAACACAAAAAAACATCCAGTGAGTGGAAGTTCTGTGGGTGAAAACATCTTAAGTCTTAATGAGAGAGGTCAGAGGAGAATGGTCAGACTGGTTCAAGCTGATAGGAAGGCGACAGCAACTTCAATAACCACGTGTTCTGCAAAAGTGATCTGCAAAAGAACATCTCTAAACACACAACACATCAAACTTTGAAGTGGATGGGCTACAGCAGCAGAAGACCAATACATCTAAAAAATAAGTAGAATAAATGCCTAATAGAGAGGGTATATGCATGCATGTCTCTGACCATGTAATTAGAAATGTTAAGTGCATAGTTAGAAATGGAAAATGTATAAATAGTTAAACATGCCACAGATGAAGTTAAGCCATATAAAGCAACCTTCAATTAACGTCTTAATAATTCATGGCTATTTTGTTGCAATGAACTGTATGTTTTCACAAGGTTTGCTTCACAAACTCTGAATCATCATCAGCTTGTATGCGGCACAAAAAAATAAAAACCCTTCCTACAGCAAATCACCTTCCTTAATAGCCTGGCTTATTACTTGCAAAAAAAAAAAAATTTCCTAAGCCATCTGTCTGAAATTAAGTGCAATTTCAGTAGCAGTGGAAATAACTTTTTTGGTAAATGCCCTTTTCCTGCTGCGTTTCTCCGGAATGTTCTCCTGTTCGGAGGAGCTCAAGGGCACATCTCCGTCCTCTCTCAGCTCATCGGAATTCTCGGTCCGGCGTGTGGATGCCAGAGGCCTTCCATTTAGGAAGCCCGCACCCTCTGAGCTGCTGAGCCAATGTCACCGCGCCAATCAATCACAGCCGCCCCAACACCGGCGCGTCGACAACCTGCGTGACTCCCTTCCATCACCTGTACGGATGGGGAGAGGGGACATTTTTTGGGGGGGGGGGTGAGCATAAATATCAACTCGTGGCAAATGGCCCTCAACAAGCAATAAGAAATGATGTCATTAGCGGAGATAATGCGCCGTTATTTTAGACTAGATTACCACTCCGCCATTCAGGATTATTTGGCTCCAGAGGAGCCGCACCAGCTGCATGTTTGGAGATATTTAGAGCTGAACAGAGTGCTTTTCACCCAGACTGGTGCCAGCGCAGGAGCCATGAAAGAAAATTGCAGAATGTACCTACAGGCAGTGGGAATTAGCTCGGCGCGACCCCGAACAGATGGCGCTCTAGCACAGTTTGCTTTGGTGCTGATGGCCACCCTTGATGTAGCTCGCCATTGGCCAAGCTTGCGGGCAGGCTACCAGGCCAAAGATGCACAATAATGCAGGTCTAGGAGAAGGCACAATGTAGTTCGCTCTAATTAATGTCCTGCATCGACTATTGCGAATGAGAAAAAAAGTGCTATCATGGAGTACAAATTGAATACTTTGGTTTTTTGGGGAAATTGTGTGATCTGCATAGTAATGCAGTGTTAATGCTCAACAAGCTTTTTTTATATTCAGCCAGTCTGTGTGTGGTAACTGCTCTGGCAATGACGGTTTGTTTGGACGGGCTATCTCCTTCCACCGGAAAGGGGCATTACCAGAGATGCATCTAACTGAACAGATGAAACATGGGCCTTGATGCAGTCCCTTCAACCGTATCCCAGCATTCACATGCTTCTGTCATCCGCAAAGACTGCAATAAACGCTAATGTAATGAGAAAATAATCACATTGAAGAAATAAAAATACATAGACCATAAATCTAGCTTGAACTAGGTAAATGGAAGACTCTTTTAACAAACCCTTCCTGCACTCCTGTAGTCTTTCAAGTATGGACTTGAAGCAGGACTTGTAGAGTTCCGGCGAGTTATTAATCCATAAAACCCATTGTCCTGAGTAGGGATGTGTATCGTTAGGATTTTATTGATACCGATACCAATACCGATACTCCTTATCGGTGCCGGTATTTATCGATACTCTTATCGATACCACGGCGTGTAATTTAGTGTATAAAATAAAGACGTTACAAGATGGTAAAAGATTCTATCGTTTTTTATTACCACAAGGGGGGTAACACCAGCAACATCATTAAACAACTTACAGCACCTGCCTTTTAAGTCCTTAGCAAGTCAACATGTGCAGTGCGAGGTATGTCAAAAAAACGAGCAGGCAGCTCCATACAGCCTTAAAGGTAACTGTCAATGTGATAATGCTTCAACAGAACAGAAGCTTAAAGCTTAAAATTGCAAATGCTTCTCAGAATAGATTAATAGATTAATAGATAGGCCCTTGCCTACATGTTCAACCCAACAGACACATATATGTAAACAGAACAGTGTAGGGGAGGCGCATCTCCTGACGCATTTAGCCCTAACAGTTTTTGTTAAGGAAAAGCAACATATTTACTTTCTCTGGCAGCAGCCGAGATCACTCTGGACAGAGTGACGTCACGCTATACACTCGGATAAAATGGCGCTGCGCATGTTTTAAAATTTTAATTAATTTTTAAAATAGTAATTTAATTACTTATTATTTTTAATCCAGCTTTACTGGCAGTCTTAAACCTTTAAGGATGTATATATTGGGAATCAATCTTGTAAATGATGCCAACTTAATCTAATATTTAATTTCCCCTTTAATGATTCATATACTCACCGTGACTTCATGAAGAAGCACTGTCGGAGTCTGCCTGCACGGAGGAGGGCACGGTGTTGTTAGCGTCTGCCGGGTTGCTAACTTTAGACGCATTGTTTAGGCAGTCAAACACGCCGCACTCCTTCAGCTTTATGCTATGGGTAGACTGCGAGTGTTTCATGATGTTGCTGGTGTTACTCCCCTTTGACGCAACTACTTTCTTGCATATATTGCATTGAGCCGAGGATTCATTGAGTTTGATGAAGTGAGCCCATACCTTGGAGCGGTTAGCTCTTACGGCCGACATATTGACTACTAGAGAAAACAACGGGGCGCTGCGTCATAACCTGTCAACGGTGGCAGTGTCATAACGCGACGGTTAGGTAGACTCTTAAAAAATACCGAAAACAGTATCGTTTGTCCAGAATCTTTAGCGGTACTCTGGTACCGACCAATTAGGAACCGGTACCAAAAAAAAAACGGCTCTCGGTTCACATCCCTAGTCATGAGCATACATAGGCCTACATATTACAAGCAGCTTCATCATTTGACACATATTCTCCTCAGATCATTATGCTTATTCTTATATATGCTGCACTTTATAGCAGTTGTTCTAAACAGATCGTATGATCATAAGGTCTTTGCGACCCTCACATTCCCGCGTTAAAGCATGGAGACATTCTAAGCCTTAGATTAAATGCAACGGCATAACAGAGTTGAGGGGCTGTGCCACATCGTACTGTAAATCTGCAGTCTCAGAACAACACCATCAAAAGATAAGTTTTACCACAACAAAGTACTTGAGATAGTTCCTGCCTTCACACAAAGCCCGGATAATTCAGATCTAGTCTGAACTGAGTTAACAGCAAGATGGGGGAAGGAATATCAGGAGATTAGATGCCACTGTGAAAGAAATGGTGCAGAATATGAGAGAGGTTATGCTTCCTAAAACAATCTGCCACCAGTATGATTTATGGAGATTGAAACGGTATAGAAACACATGCCACACAATTAATTATGCTTTTATGTTTGTTTATTTTATATTCTGGGCAAAAAATGTTTTTAACTATCAACATTTTTCAGAACCTAGTCCTGCTCTTGGTAATGTCTACTTAACTGGAAGAGGTGGCATTAAAATGTCTTCTACTCGTGTCGACCATGGCAACTATGGATTACACAGACCACATAAGCACCTGTGACATGTTAGATATGACCAAGGTGGAACCCGAGTGCTCAAGAGTAGATTACGCCCACGGTAGAGAGATGATGAGAACGAAAAAGAAGAAAAGAAAAATGAGGGAGAAGACACATCTTGCGCACCCCCGCCCCCCCGCCCCCATGTGTTGCTTTGATTTGTCACATCTGTTGAAAACATGATGGTGAAGTGTCCTCAATGCCACAGAGTGCATATTAATGTGTGTATGTGAGTTTGGCCAGGAAAGGGTAATGTTGTGTCTGAACTCCGTATTGTGGATGCAACAATTAACGGTCTTTGCTTTTTGTTTTTTGTTTTTTTGTTTTTTTTAGTCTCTCTGAATGACAATAAATGCAGAAGAACATTGTAACTGAGCGTAGTGATGCTCCAGCAGTTTGCCATAGAGATGAGGGCAGCGTTCGAAACAATAAAACAACAGATGGGAAATCCTCCGCCCCCACTGGCTTTGAACGAAAACAACATTTAACCATTGACCCCCCCCTTTTCTCAGAAACATACTGTGTGTGTGTGTGTGTGTGTGTGTGTGTGTGTGTGTGTGTGTGTGTGTGTGTGTGATGACGTATAAAACCAACAATGGTAAAATAAAGTGTCGCCTCCTCTATTTCACACCCACCACCCAAAAAAATAAGAAATAAAATGGAAAAAAACCTAATAAAATTGCTTAGTGCTTCCGAGTAGCTTTCTACTCGGAAGCACGATTTAGTATGTTTAATTAAAGAATCCTTGTCCTAGAAATGACCAAGGGATTAAACAACACAATCTCTAATCCTTTAAATAAATCCCCAAATTGTCTTAATCGGGCAAGAAAGTGCTACCCATCCATTAAAGGCAACTTGCCTTCTGTTAGCCTCTTTTACAATAAGTCTGTTGTTTGAGACTCATCATTACACAAAATACCAGTCGTGGAGTTGAAGACAATCTCATCCATCATCATCAGTGTCCTCCAAGTGACTATCATATCTGTAAGAAACAGGAAGGTAGTCGTGATGCTTGCAATGGCTGACTAATCAGGAAATAGACAAGCAAAGAGATTCAATGCATAAGCACTGATATGGTTAGTGATAAGTGACATATGAAGAAAAACAGGAAAGCAAGTTAGTCTTTTCTCAGTCAAGCTAATATACTGTTGGGCCTGTGTTGTACTGTGTTGTAAATGTGAGATTAAAATGTTTTTCTCTCATCAGGAAAGGCATGTAGATCTTCTTGATGTCAACTTGCAATGTAACAGTAAATGGGCAGCCTGTAGCGTAGTGGTTAAGGTACATGACTGGGACCCGCAGTGTCGGTGGTTCGATCACCAGTCTAGCCACAATGAGATCCGCACAGCCGTTGGGCCCCTGAGCAAGGCCCTTAACCCTGCATTGCTCCAGGGGAGGATTGTCTCCTGCTTAGTCTAATCAACTGTACGTCGCTCTAGATAAGAGCATCTGCCAAATGCCATTCATGTAATGTTATGTTACATCATATACAGATATTGTGAAGTTAAATTGTTTATTTAGAAATCTAAGATTGGCTCATAATCACAATCAATTTATTAATAGTCCCTAATCACTCGTTTTCACTAAAGCAAATTTCTCCAAATGTTCTTTTGGATTCTAAGATGTGAAAGTTGATCTCACATAACAAAAACTAATTAAATCCAGAGATGACTACAAATGGCTTCATTTACCCAAGTCCTCCTTGGGTAAATAATATTCAAACCCCAACTAGAATGTGTGCTTAATATCCAGCCTGCACAAAACACCATCTCATATTTTTAAACCTACAACCGCCGTCTTTTGGAGTACAGTAACACCAAAATACACAGTCAGATTAATGTCTGCAAACAACAATTCTACCAGATGTCACCCTGTTTGTGTGGTGTCAACAGAAACATTAATGTGTTGAAACAATGAGAAAAAAGACAAACATCATCTACTTTGACTTGTCAGTATCAGTGATCCGCTTTATTGAAATCAAACTGGCAGAATGAAAACCAGAGCTGGCCACAAAGCAGAATAGCCCAGAAGGCAACTGCTACATGTCTGCTCATCAACTTTCCACATTGTATCACTTGATCCATCTCCAACTGTTTAATACGAGGCATTCAACATTCCCCAAATGGCCGCAGAAAATACTATCCACGGATAATAGTGGATATCAATGAAGGAACTGGCATAGATATTTAGAAAATCCTACAAATAAATGCTAATCTACATTGAAGCCAGTAGAATTTGAATAGTCAAAAATAAATAGATAAACAATTGGATGAAATGGATTAGAGTAAATCAAATGGCTGATTTACTCGAAGAGGAAATCTAAGCCTCAACAAATGCTTACTTTTGTATGTTTGGGGTTTGGATGACGACCATGAGGAATCTGATGTAGAGGGGTCTGTCACACATGCCGCTCTTTCCAAGATTCAAACAAAGTCCAGGACTTATCATGACCAGACCTTTTCAGATTGACAGAATTCTTACATTTACTATTCGTTTTTTTATTTTTTTTATGACCATTCAAACCTTAGTTGGGTTAAACATTGGTGGAGAAGTTAGTCGTGGTTGGTGTGGTATGAACTCAGATGTTGGGCCGCCATGCCTCAGAAGCCATTGTTCAAAGGAAGCAACAAGGCAGTCTGCCATTTTGATTCAGCGGGAAACCTGTTGGCTTGGCTCTCGGCTGCCTCTTCAAGATGTCCAAAGGCTTGATGGATTTGGCTGTCAACATTTCATATTTTAGTTACTCAAATCCGGTCAGCGTGTTCATCCTTGACAGATTTAGGACACATTATATGTCATGTGTGTTGCAGGGTGTACCTGCCAGTCAAACAGCAATGGGTGATGTATTGTATGGCACAATGAATACAAATAGAATGCATCTTGCATCAGTGAATTGATATGCAGTGCCCTCCATAATGTTTGGGACAAAGACCCATCATTTATCTATTTGCCTCTGAACTCCACAAATGTCAAATTTACATGTTGGTTTCACGATGTAGAAATGACAGCAGTGTTTATACATAGTCCCCCCCCCCCCCCCCGTTGTGGGGCACCAAAATGTTTGAGACACAGCAATGTTATTTAAATGAAAATAGTCATGTTTATTATGAAAATTCATGTTTGGTATGAAAATAATTGTTTCTCCTGACAAATTTTCCTGTTGAGCTCAATGGAGAATAATATGTAGGAGAAACAATTACTTTCGTATCTACTACATATCTGGCAGCAGCACAGTGGTGTGAGGCTCATTTGATACCTTGGACCCTTGAAGACTTTTAGCCAAGAAATGAGTTCCATAATGTAACAGCAAAATTTACAGCTGAATCTAGTCCCACCACCCAATTCCCATAGAATCTGAAAATAAGATAACCAGACTCTGATGATGTTGATAGGTCCCCAACATCAGGAAGTCATGGCATGCAACAAAATACTAAACATAACTACTTTCATTATAAATAACATTGTGTCCCAAACATTCTGGAGCTAAACTGTGGGTAAACACTGTAGTAATTATTTTATCGTGAAACTATGGTGATGGTGAGACTGTATTATGGTGAGACTGTAATATCCTTGCACCTTAATTATTGCACATTTTCATACTATCAGAGAATAGGTGAAGTTGCCTTCCTCTGGTGGTGGTGCCATAAAGTTTCTGACTTTCCAAAACAACACACGTTCCCAATTCCGTTGGGCCACAGTCTCTTCTCAGCACCTTTTTAGGGCACGGGAAGGGTTGACAAGGGAAGACATCTACTGAATCACCCCTTCCCTGTCACTTCTTTCAGGGCTCAGTCACTAAAATACATAAAGCATGGGATGTTTCATGACAAAGCAGGTTCAGATTATATTCATGTTTAGTATCTTTTTGCTTATCTCAGTGTGACTGCTGAAATGGTCAAATTTCCACGGTAGTATACCTAGGACTAGGAAGCCACCTGTCACTATCCATTGACGAGCACCCACCACCTGGAGAGTTATGTCTCTGAATCCCAAAATCACTAAACTTGGATTTGGACCATTTATAGATTGAGGTCAAAGGCCTGGTTTGTGCTCTTAAGCAGAGGAAACTAAGAATCTGAGAGCTTCTGCAGCCAGACTTTTGTAGCTTTTGTTGCCAGGTATGACTTTTAAGACGCTGTAATTTGGTTAATATTTTCTTATATGGTTTGTAATACTTTCATTTATGTATTTATTTGGAATGTAATTGGCTATAAGTAACCTGGCCTGGCAAAAAAAAATTCTTAAAACTTGATCTGTGTGGTTTTGCTTACTGAACGCTCTCTGTTATAGCTTCACGTAATGCCTGGACACCCGCCTCGGGCGGGTCTAGGGAGGAGGCACAGTTATATTGCATCTGTAGACCTTGGTCGTTAAATCAATCTCCTCGGCTTAACAGTTCATTTACGTTGAGAACGCGGATAGCTAATTTTATTCTTCCTGGGTCCCTGAGGCGCTAACGACCATACCTAAAGTAGTAGCATCCTGCGCCACATCTGAAAATGACTGTAGACATCCAGCCAGCTTGTGAGTCATGCACATAACAGCGGATGTGACATGTGGTGGGACCAGCAGATAATAGCTCAAGGAGCAATTGCAGTGCAAGATTCCTTTAGCAATCAACTTGAAATTATAATGATTAAATCTTATATAAATTGCATTGGAGTCAGATTCAACAAAGGTTAATGTCTAGGCACTATTTTGGAGATTCTTGGTCAGCCCTTACCAGAATATAGCGGAAGTCAGAGTGGTACTACTGTCTTCAAAACTTGGTTTATTTATTGGCTGATCTAGTCTCTCCACATAGCAGTCATAATTATTTAACTATACCAACTATTTTTCACCAACATCAGAAGGACAAGCATGCAGATACCTTCGCCCTACCTAAATTCCATCATTGGTTAGCGCGGGCCTGACAAAACCAAAATGTATAAATAAATAAATTATGGGTCTTTGTCCCAAACATTATGGAGGGCACTGTATCCAGCTATCAGCGAAACAAAGGATCTTTGTTATAATGTGAACTACACGTTATATATGCACATCTGTCTTCATTGGGTGTTGCCGCACTCCAACTTCTACCTTACTTTAAAAAAAAAAAAATACAAAAAATTGTAATCACAGGTAATAGTCCCAAAATTGCCATAGTTTGAACATGATAGGCAGCCAATTAGCCTAAACTGAATCAGTATGCAAATGATAGGTTTCTCTTACAGTTCTGCCATGGCGCAGATGACAATGAACGGAAAGATGTGCGGAGCACAAAGAGAGCTTCACGTAGAGGCAAGCCTTCAAACCTTCGCCGTCAGGGGCCCCCCGGCCGAGAGCAAGCGCATTCCTGCCACCGCCAAATGAAATAAAATCCCTCCCCCGCACTGACTGACTTGAGCACTCACAGACGGCCCTTCCTCACCTCAGCTCTATTACGCCTCACCTCCACCGCGAGTCACATCCGCGGCGTGGACGGGAGTGATATCTCCCCGTGTCCAGATAAGACCGAATGCACATACTCTTATTGCGATTGTTGTTGGCAACAGCAACAGGAAGGATGGGGAGGGGGATGGGGGGGGGGCATGGGGAGGGGGGGGGGGCAGTGCCAGAGGCCAAGGCTCTCAGCTCAGTACTGAAAATACAGTTATAAATAAAAGGTTAGCCTACATTTCAGAACAAGTCATCAACAGTTTTGTTCACACTTCCCATTTGCAATATAGCTGCAATGGCCCAACAGCCATTGTTAATGTGTGATGGGTTATTGCTGATTATTCTTTATTTGACTTGAGCTTGAACAGTGCAGGTAGCAGAAAGTGGCGAGTTGACATTCTAGTTTGTTTTCTAGTTCATTTATTTTTGCTACAGAATAAAGGCTCCAAGTCTTTGTATTTTTGCGCGGTGGTTATGGCTACTTTATTTCCTCGCAGATGTACACAAAAACAGTTTCTACAAGGAATGTTCTCAGCAATTCCCTTAAATTGCTTGTGGCTAGGGAATACGTTGGCACATTAAGGTTGCTAATGTGCAGCTAGTCAAAGTGAGAAACAACCTCTTCTCTTTCAAAAGAAATAATCTCATAGTCTCATAGTCTTTTTTATATGTTTGGTAAATACTGGAACGAACAGTTGGAACTCAACTTCTCCATCAATCAGTTCAATACTTGGGACTGAGAAAACATGCATTAAGCCAGTCAAAATGGATTCATAACTTTTTAAAGAATATAAAACAAATGCATATACTGTATGTATTCTTTTGCTGAATATTTTAAGGAGTTCTTCAATATGGGCAAGGGGTGGGATGGGGCACTCGGAGTACAGCTTGTGACGGAGTGAACTCCACTGTGAGAATAGCCCTTGGTTCTGCAGTGCACACAAAATGGCCGTATTACACACTCTCCTCAAAGGGCAGAGGGTTTCTTCCTCCTTTTTTGGGAGTTTTCATGCTGGTCACATTCCTTTGCTTTGAGTTTGATCTAGAGTGTCTTTTGTTGTTGCCGTTGTTTCTTGCTTGTTTTGTTTGTTTTATTTGAGCAATTTTAACTGTTAAAGGAGTAAGTGAGTAAGTGAGTGTGAAGGTTGATCCATAATGCATCCTGGTTCACAGGCTTCAGCTACATCGAAAGAGAAATTGCTTAAAACCAATGTAGTTCAGAGCATCTGGACCTGGGGTAAAACTGAACTGAAGGACATCTTCAAGCAAATGCCAGTGGCATACGCTCCAACAACCTCACCACACCACAGTACTCACAAAACAAAAGTCATGCAATTCTAATGATTCCCAATATTTTAACATAAAAGTCAAAATTATGGTTTATTTATGCGCATGTCATTAAGTGGCATCAATGAGCTGAATTAAAGCGATGATTCATGTTGTGAAAACTAACTGGTGCAGGTGGTAAGAGAAACGTTGCATTGAAGATGAATTTCAAGCCAGTTATCCACTTCATTAAAACAGGCATATTGTAGAGTTTGCTTCGTTCTCACAAGGCTCAGTTCTCCTCTGTGATATTAAACAATACTTTTGGAATTACTTTTAAAGTAAGACTTTATGAAAGCAACCTGCGATTTCAGCTGCACTTCCAAATGGCAAAAATAAACTCCCCAGGAGATGTCCTAGCACTTCAGGTTTCAAGATTAACAATATTTTTGCATGTAATTAACGGGTGTACCACAATACCCATGATTGAATCCGAGAGTGCTACCAGTATTCCACAGAGATAATTAGTTATACTGGCACTTTATTTGACTTATGGTAAACTTTGCAAAATTATTTGTGAATTTGCACCTATGCAAGGGAAGTGTTATGTGCCAGTGATCTACACTGTCACGTAGATTAATATTCAAATGTGTGTGTTGAATTCTTTTTGTCTGGAAGTAGGCTAAACTTCAGCACTTTGTAATGCGACTAGAAAGGAAAAAGTAGAACAAAATGTATTGTAATTTCCCAGGTTGGGCTTACAGGCAGGAATGTCTCATTTTACAATATTATCCTCTCAAAATGCAATATAAGCAAGTTCAATATTTTTATGAAATCTTATGAATATTTCTATCCCATCTTATTTTAGTCTTGAAATAGTACACGGAAATGAATACTGATTTGAGTTCTTCACTTCTTATTGTTTTATTGGTTAGTTATTGGTGCTCATCAGAAATTACATTATAAGTGACGTTGAGGTTTAAGAACAAGATTAATGCCTTATAAGTTTTTAAAGTTATATTTTAATTAATATGTTATTCCTGTTCATGTATCATTTGCAGTTAGTAAAATGCAAAACAGAAATAACAGTCACAAAATTAGATTTTTGAATTTGATCACAAAATCTAAATGATGCACATCCTAAATGTTCAAATTTACAACTTATATTTCTATATTTATATAGTATCTATATTTCATTGGGAGAAGGAGCAGGGGCTCCCTTTAGATGGCCATTTCCTTTGAAAGAGCGCATTCATAATGTTCCAGCCTGTTAAAATGTGATCCCAGCTTCAAACACATCATTTGTGTAGTAAAGTCATCAATAACTGCTCTTGAATTGAAGAACATGGAACCGTTTACAAAAATATCAGACCGATGAACAGAAGAAAAACATCTCACAATTGAAGTGAGACAACTTTATGAATTCAGGCCCCGATGCATGGAAATTTCCGGATTTCAAATCATTCTTCATAGTTCTCATAGTAGCAACAATATGTTGTTCACAAATGTTAACTAGCGAGCCCAGAGAAAGACATAAAAACATTTTTGAGAACTCAGCCCTTGATGTGGAATGCTGTGGCTCCTTGAGTTTTATTGTAGTGTCTGGTGTTTTATGGAGGCTGGCAGAACACAATGCTCCCTGGCCTTGAATGCATCCACCTAATGGGGGAGAGCCGCTGACCTTGTATCGATCCAGTTCCTTTAAAAAACAACAATGCGAATGCTCAGTTTCCAGTTCCACTGTACATGAAATTAGCCATGAGCTGCCCGACAGCAAAACGCATCCAGTTTGAAATTCCAGCTGAAATAAAGCCTGAGCTTTTGGCATCAATCCGTGCTGATGTTTTATCCAAACGAGCCTGCGGAGCTGCCTCAGATACATATATACACAGACATACAGACAGAGACAGACGACAACATGTCAGTGCACGCACACGTGTAAGCACACATACACGATGTATGCTCAGAGACAAGCAAGCCAGCAATCATGCACACACACACAAACACACACATGCGCACACACACACACACAAACACACACATAAGCGCACACACACACAAACACACACATGCTCACACACACACACACAAACACACATATAAGCGCACACACACACAAACACACACATGCTCACACACACACACACAAACACACACATGCGCACACACGTATAAACACACATGCACAATGTATACTCAGAGACAAGCAAGCCAGCAATCATGCACACACACATACACACACACATGCACACACAAGTACTGTATAAACACACATACACAATGTATGTCACAGAAAAGGCAACAAGCTATCATGCACACACCCACAAAATCACACACACACGTACTGTATAAACACACATACACGATGTATGCTCATAGACAAGCCAGCAAGCAATCAAGCACACACACAAACACACAAACACACACATGTGCACACAAGCATAAACACACATACACAATGGATGCTCACAGACAAGCAAGCCAGCAATCATGCACACACACACACAAACACACAAACACACACACACACACACACACACACACACACACGTATAAACACACATACACAGTGTACGCTCAAACAAATATGGAAACAAATACATATGTGCACACACACGCACACACACACACACACACACACACACACACACAGCTAGATGTACAGCACTCCTTCTCCACAGCTTGCCGGCCGCCGATAAGTCACAACACCCCCAAACCCCCACCTGGCAGGAGACTTGAAAGCATGGGGTCCCTCTAAGAAAAAGCCCCATTTTACAATGCTAGACAAGGGGCAGAAACAAGGAGGGGGGTGGAGCTCTCCCTGTTTCTCCTTCTCGCTCGATAATCACCTGAAACAGGATTAGTTCTGGAGCTCCCGGGCCCCCCAGGAGGCCTCGGCCCACTCCTCCATGTCCGCCGAAGCTGAAGGAAGGAGAGGCCTGGGTGTGGAGCCCCCTCCGCTGACCCTCCTGTGTGCCCCGCTCTCTCTAAGCCCTCTGTGCCCGCCTCGCGCCCGGGAACCTGGCTGGCCTACTGCTCCCCTCTCCACCTTCCCACAGGCCCACGGAGGCTGGAGTCTGACCCCCTTTTCACCCGAACGGCCATATGGCAAATCCACTGCCCTGTAATTCCAGGTGCCGCCTAATAAATGGAGCATTCCGCACAACAGGGTTACGTTTTCGGTGAATAAGTAGGCCAACGGCAAAAAAAAGCAAAAAAAAAAAAAAAGGAACGAACGTGGCACCTCTATCCTCCCCTTCCAGGAGAGAGAGAGAGAGAGAGAGAGAGAGAGAGAGAGAGAGAGAGAGAGAGAGAAAGAGAGAGAGAGAGAGAGAGAAAAAAAGTCAGCCGTTTGTTTCAAAGAATCCTAGGGGAAAACAGACACCGATGTCATTCAGCGTAGAAAGCGAGACAGGTATGAGTGCTACTACTCAGTGTATCAGACAGGACTCTTTCAGTGTAATGAGAACAGATCTCCCCGAGGTGGAGGGCCTTTCCCCTCCCATTTCAGTTGAGCCTCACGGCACCACGCGGTACTCCAGGAACACGCAGTGCTGGTTCGTGCAGGGGTCCCCAACAACTGCTGCTGGGGGTGGGCTGGGAGGCACAGAAATTAATTTTTGTTTTCATCTTCGACTCAGCAACCAGTTCAGACCCAACAAACCGACTGAGGCCAGATAAATATGTACTAAATATGTATTAAATTATCAATTAAGTGCGGAGGAACAACAAACAGCAGTCCCGGCGGGTCTCTGGAACGGCGCAGGAAGCCCCAGGGTCGGGAGCGATGACTCAGATCGCTGAGTCACTCCACTACCCCAGGTATCAGTGCAGCTAAACTGCTCCTCAACGCCGCAGTCAGTCCGCCGGCCACAACCAAGTGCCTGCCGATTGGTTTGCTTCAGCCGCTGTTTTTTTTCACGGGTCCACTGTCCTTAAAAAAGGCCATCTTCCTTTCGCCAAATGAAAAAGCAAATAGTACGGTTGACAAGACAGCCAGCCTCACAAGAAATATAACAGGGAAGAGTGTTTACCTGGTTTTGAGATTCCGGTAAGTGGCTCAATATTCAACAGGGGTCCAGTCAATACAACCTGGCATTTATCAAGATGATGCAGCAAACAGCCTAGCAGGACAGATCCCTTTTTCATATCCAAAATCCCCTCACCACACTCAGGAGTTAAGCACATTTCCATGTCACCGGAATATAAACTGCAATATAAAAGCCTTATAGGAATCAACCAAGATTTAAAATGTTTCCACCATGACATCATTCCAACTTTTCTCTCACAAACTCCAACAAATTCTTCAACTCGTCTTCCTGAGCTTGGGTATTTTTGCTTTTTTAGTGCTTCTGCAACGTAGCAGGCCCAAAATGAGTTAAAAAAAAACATGATAAGTGTTTACTTGTGTGTGAGAGACAAGCAAGATCCTAAATGTCAAGTCTCATGTATCAGGCTCGTCGAATACTAATCTCACACTCCCACTCTCTCCTCCGAAAAGCTTGCGCGTTTTCGGCAAAAGTGACCGCGCTGGGTTACACAGTGAAATTGGCGCATTTTTAATCAGAAACGTGTTGTGCGATGACAAAACAGTTTGTCAGTTCATCTATCTGGCGCCTTCGGCTTCTGGAAACTCGAGATGTGCAATGGCCAGACCGCTTCAGCCCGTGTAATATGAGGCCTGCCACAAAAAGAAAACATCACATCGGATGATGTTCAAATCCATTACGTTCAAGCTACAGCCATTCATATGCGATGGGCTTGCGTAGTTCATGGGAAATTTCTGCAGCTGTTGATGCTCACCTGGGTGTGTAAGCATCGTCACATTGTCTATGTATAATGCAAATAGCCTCAGCTTGAACTGCTTCCAACCAATCGCCTAGAGACAGCCACATGAGTGCACATAAGGGAACACAATATATTCATGGTCAGAGCTATGAAATAATTCATTTCAGTCGTACAGTATTTAGTGTCATTATCAACATGCCAATCTTATATCGCATATTTACTTGTATATGTAGGTATTTATGTACATGTCCTTTCAGGTTATCCAAACAATTTTATGGCGAGGAAACATCATACTCTAAATGGTTTAAACACTTATTACAGATTTTATGGCAGTATACGCAGTCCTAGTCTTTTTACACATGCGCTTCGTCTAAATCTGACCAAACATTCTGTGTGGTTGACACCCAACAGAAACTGAAAATGAGTTGTGACGAAACTGACAGCACATCTTATATACACGAGATATGTTACTGAGGAGGCACAGAAAAGGAAGACACGCTGAGCTCTACTGCCTCCCCCCCCCACCCCAACCCCGAGAACAAGCGACTGTGTGAAGTACAAGGTCCCAGCTGGAGACAAGGCCATGCGTCATCGCAAACGCTCGGCTAGAAATCCAAGAGTCACGATGGCCAGCCAGCCGGGTTGAGGGGAAGGTGGTGGTGGTGGGGGGGGGGGTTAGCAAATAGCAAGTTGGAAAATGCCAGCCAATTCCTCCCCCTCTCCCCCACGTCCTCTCCTTCATTAGTGCCCTGTTTGGTTACCGAGGTGGACGCTGAATACTGAGCGACCAAATGGCGCGGCAGCTGAGCGCCCTCTAGTTCACGTGGCGTTTGGGCCGGGGAGTTGGGCTAGCTCGAGACCGCTCAGACGCCCGCGGCCCCGCGGCCCACACAGACGGGCCGAAGGGTGAAAGGGCACGGGGTCGGAGACGGCAGCGCGGGGCCGCGGGAGCTCGCGGCCCTGAAGACGAAGGCTGGGAAAGGGTATCCATGGTGTTGCCTGACTGAAACGCGTGCTTCCGGTTATATTTCACGGAAAAGTCAAGAAGTGCAGTTTGTAACGAGGCTGTCCTGTAAAGGCTACAATGCTGAGATAAGTCACCTGCAGATTATGGACAATGGTAGTTTGTACATAACCTCAAAGTTATTCATGATATAACTCATGTAACTGTGTCTTTTTAGTGGGAACATGAATTATACCTACCAAATAATTCAGGTGTGAATACTGCTATTTATCCATATTTTCCATAGAAAATAATTAACAACGGATGGATCTTAAAATATCTCTTAATGGACACAATTATTTTTCCAAATCTTTTATTAAAATTAACTAAATACAGTTAACAAAAGATGGTTCCGGTAATATGCATATAATTTACATTTTAATAGTCAAAGTTTTGCAGTTAAGTTATAATTGGTGGACATTGTTATTTACTAATGCAATAACTCCTATGAGAGGTATTAAAAACTACAACATCGCATTTACTATCTTCTGAAACAGTCTTTGTGAACCTGAATAAGGAATGGTTTTCACACTTGAAACAGTTGAACAGACTAAGTGCTTTCAGCAGTCAGTAGCAGGGCACTCAGTAGAATTGGTATTCTGAACGTCACACTAAGGGTACTGGAAGCAATGCAATGTCCTTGACTTGAAATGTTAATCTCCCTATTTTAGGGTATTCTTCTCCACTATTTTCTGATTTTAACAAGGGTATGTCACCTTTATAACTGTCTTTTTACAGAAAACCAATTTCTTTTTTCCACGGAATGTGTAATTTTCAGAAGACTAGCCCGCTTTTCATTGTTGCATTGCCATTTTAGGTCACTCTATATTGCATATTCCTGACAAACCTAATCCTTTTGTCATGTTAATTATGTGGTGAAAACCCCCGCTCTTTTGAACACTTTGCTAAGTTGCAGCCACTGCATGATTGTGAAGTGATATCTGCGGAACTTATTTAAGTGTCAAGATAGATGTGGTCAAATGAAGCACCTGGTCGGGACAACTTGCTACTGCAGGTGTAGGATCTCTGTAAATAGCTCAGTACATGCATACAATCACACAGCATCTTTTCACAAATCATACGTGAAACATAGAAAGCTGCAATTGTTTAGCCTTGCAAACTTATTTCAGCCAGAACCAGTATTCTGCCTCCACTCCAATTAAGTCAAATACGACTTCCAGAGATGAGATGGGGGATCCAGACTGTGCTGTACGTGTGTCAATCCAGCAGTCTTATGATTTAGTGAACTGGCACCATTACAATCAGTGTTTCAGTGTGAAAGAGAAGAAATCACATGTTTGAAGCCCTCTCCTACAAATTGTTTTGCATACACCGGGCCAAGGTTTTGTATTCAGCAGACACTCTGAACCTGAGCACCCTACACAGATTAAATTTTTATACAGACTCCATATACAGCCGTTTACTGAAGCAATTCAACCCACATCTTCCCAGCCCAGTCGTCCCATGCTACACTTCTACCTCTGGATTGGAAAAGATTTCTGTTATAAAATTTTGAGCATTACAGGAAAAACACTTCAGAATAGAGTAATATTTCAGAATGAGACCCACTAAGCTAAACATTTGGTTCCAGAGCGGACAAAGCAACTTACAGTTGATTAGACTAAGCGGGGTACGATCACACCAGGAGCAATGCAGGATTAAGGGCCTTGCTCAAGGGCCCATCAGCTGTACAGATCTTATTGGGGCTTGAACCACTAATCTTCTGGGCCAAGGTCATGTACCATAGCCACAAGGCTACAGGCTGCTCCACACCCAATTTTGCTTTGCCTCTGGCTATGACTGGGTGTCAAGAAAGTCAAGGGTGGTTTTTTTATATATTTCTTTTTTTTGTGCGGTTCTTTTTTGCCATTTTTGTGATTTCCCCCGTTTTTTTGCCTTCCGTTATTTTTCTGAAGTTTTGGATGGTAACCAGTCAACCATAACGTAGCCTTGGCCACAGAGCGATCTTCCCGGGCCTCAGCCCTTTAACCATATTGGCAAATGCTGAGAGGAACACAATGCAACAGTGGAGGCCTGTCCATACACTCTGCGTGGCTGTTGGATGCATTATGAAATGACAGCTTTCCTCTCTGGTTTGTAGCAGCACAGCGATGTCAGCCCGCTATCTGATATCATTCTTCACAACGGCATGGTAACATAGTGCACGCTGCTTCAGTTCACTGGGGTGCAACCTATGCTATCGTACTCTGTACTTCTCGTCAATAGTCTGCTCAGTGTCACTTCCATATAAACACCCAGCGCTGGTGCCCAGTGCTCCTTCCCCGCTACGCTAAGGTTGTCATAACAACAGGCACTCCGTCAAAGACCCGAACCTTGCAGTGTAGCTACAACGCGCTGTACCAAAACAAAGAAAGAAATAAAATGGACTCACGGTAGGCTAACACAGTTTTATTATTTTTGTAATAAAATTGCTCTTTTTAATCAAACAACGTTCAGTTAAATTAGACAAAAATAATGGGCTATTCTTTTGCACAAAAGTGATTAAACCTACAATCCATTATTCAGATGAGTTCCTGGTGAGCCGTGGCAAATACCTGTTACTGTTACAGCAATAGTTTAACATGTTATTTAAATCATTGCACATGAGATCTGTTAATTCATTTAATAACACTGCTGCCTTTTTTCAATAATGCTCGGAGCCAATATTTTTAGTGACAAACCTCCAGCCCCATGGCAGTTTGAAGAAGACCAGGCAGCCTATAGCCAAGCCTGCAGCCATGCGACTATGTTGCCTGACTGAGACCCGGAAGGTTGGCGGTTCAAGTCCTAGCCCTTGAGCAAGGCCCTTAACCCCACATTGTTCCAGGAGGATTGGCCCCTGCTTCATCTAATCAACTGTAAGCCGCTTTGAATAAAAGCATCAGCTAAACCACTGTAACAACCACATTGCTCTCCATCAAAGACACACAACAAGACATACAATTACATGTCTGAAATAGTGCACAACCTTATGTATTGCTGTTTGTGAGTAATTTGAAATGCTGAGCATTCAATAAGATGGGAAAACACACATTAAGTGCTTCAACTAATTATGGTTTTCTGAAACAATGGTAGTATCCCCTGAGAAATGACTGCCCAAGCTAGAGGCAAAAACAGAAAAGTAAGAACCGCAACTATAATCACAGAGCTTTGATTGCACTTTCCTAGATATTCTGCACTTCATTAACCTATACCTGAACATCCCCAGACATTTATTTTAATAGAAAGGACAAAATAGTCTATCTCATTATTCTGTTAACTAAAGAATGAAAATAATTAGTCCAGCTAACCAGAGTAAGTGTAGATATGCTTTTCACTGCACTACGTGGCCATAATTTGGTCTCAATGGGGATCACGTACATGAACATTGGTGATAACTTTGTCCTTTTAATGGGCCATGGAGTTTCATTTAGGTCTAATCTTGGTTTACCAGCCAAAGGCAAGGAAGTCATCTAAGAACACAAAGTCTTGGTTGTGGAAACCAAAAATGCTGATCGTTGCTTGTCATCGATGTCATGGCTGGGGATGCTTTTTTCACAACAAAGTGTGCTGTTCACTCAAATGTGCAGTATACGTGCAGTACTGCCGTGATGTACAATCCAGCTATGACCAGCTGGAATTACCAGCTACCAGCTGGTTCAAAACACAGCTTGGGTTGGTCAAATCATGTTGAGTATGGAGCTGGTCTAACTGATCAACCAGCTACCAGATGTTTTTTCAGCAGGGTGTGCAAATGTCTGAGACACCCAAGATTTTCCTAGGGGTTTTTATATTTATTTTTTGTTTTCTGCATTAGTGAGTCAGTAAAAAAGAGCACATTTGATATTTGCTAATTTGCTAATTACATTTTTACAATTAACATTTTGGCACTTTGTTAAATAAAGTAACATACTGCATTAGGTTGGCTAATAGACCACTTTTTAGATAAAAATGTGTCTGAGGCTGTCTCTGAGCCTGCACAAGTCTGCACAAAAACTGTAGCAAGTTCTATAAATGTTTGGTACAACCTGCCAGCTGATATTCTTATAAAACTGCAGGACAGAGATGCAGTCTTAAAGGCAAAGGGTGGTCACAACAAATATTGATTTGATTTTGTTTTTAACTGTTGACTTGCTTTACAGATGTTCTTAACATGTTCCTAAGACTTTTGCACAGTATTCTGTGCTGATGAGGCCCATTCAAATGATTCATTGAGTATTCATTTATAATCTCTCATTCACAACATTATACTGTGAGCAGGCAAAGCTGCTCCACTGGTGTTTATATGGAAGTGACACTGAGCAGTGTGTGTGTGTGTGTGTTTGTGTGTGTGTGTGTAGGTGCGTGAGTGTGTGTGTGTGACACAGAGAAAGAGCTCTTTCCAATGACTGACTTTTGACGAGAAGTACAGAGTACGATAGCATAGGTTGCACCCCAGTGAACTGAAGCAGCGTGCACTATGTTACCATGCCGTTGTGAAGAATGATATCAGATAGCAGGCTGACATCGCTGTGCTGCTACAAACCAGAGAGGAAAGCTGTCATTTCATAATGCATCCAACAGCCACGCAGAGTGTAGAAAATGTATTTCCAGGGACAGAGACCAAACCGAGAGAAAGATAAAGGCATTGTCTATGAAGCAAAGCTGGAAAATGGCATTTTTCAGGGCTGTGCGAGGAAGAATCCGTGATTGGGTGGTTGAGAGCATTTGCGACAGATGAGGGAACTCAACTGATTGGAAAAGTCAAAGAAATCCCCCCCGGCACCGTCCTCTGGAACAAATTATTGTAGCAACTCTTCAATCCCAGCATTACTCATTTATAAACAACTGTAGTTTGTGTTCTGGACTTCTTCCAGAAACAACACTCATTTGTGTTCCAGCTCCATGCATTAAAAAGACACAGACCAAGCAGTGAATAAACTATTCTCAAAAAAAATAACGTACAGAGATACGTCTTAGGCTCAGAAAATCAATAACTGTAGACTGTAGAAGTATCTTTACAACATTATTTAGCAGGACTTAAGGATAGTCACAATTAATAACAATGTAAAAACAGGACAACAATCCCTTCAGTTACCAGATGCACGCACCGCGGACATCTGTTGGTGAACAGATTCTTGGAGCTTGGAGGAGATGTATTTGAAAAGAGACGCATATGGCAATGGTGGTAGAACATAAAAATTCATCAGAGTGACATGACACTTCCATTGCCCGAGTCTTGAAGCATTTTGGAAGAATGCTGGGTTAAGTATGTGCCACACACATTGCTAGCTGGCTGGGATCATGATCTGTGCCTGCCCTCACAGAGATCCTGCTAATTCACGTTTTCCACTGTGATTTCCAGTAAGAACTGCATCACAATATATTGCCAAAGATAAAACTTAGTTTTTATCTTTATAAATATTTAGTCTAAATATTTACTAAATATTATTATTTTTTGTACTTAATATCCTGCTGAGAACCGGATGTTTTAGTTTAGTTTCATTAGTGCCTTCAATGACAAAAAATGTTGCAGTAAAAATATTTATTTAATTTTTATCGAATAACCCTTAGTAGATGAGGTTATTTTATTATAGTATATGGTGATGAAGACAGGGGACTCACATCCCCTACAGGGGACAAAAATGAAGTGGTGGGACTTATTATCCAAAAAGGAAGGACAATACCGAGCATTAAAAAGCCAGATGGAGGTTTATGACCTTAAAAATAATTAGAAATAATTACGCCATTTGATATTTGTGATTGAAAATATCTGTACAGAAAGATTGACTAAGGCGTTTTATAGGTAGGTTCAGAAGTGCATCCAATATTTCTGACATGCATTAGTAGCCATTATTTCCAAGGAGCTATAAACAGGTATAATCATAGATCATCTTGTTATTGGGCAACAGGGGGTATTTTCCAGAAGCATTAAACACAGCTTCCCCGTGCAGTTTGGTGTCCTGATCGACCTTTTCTTCCTCTGCACACATTTTGAACAGAAAGACAGATATTTGTCTCTGGCAGGATTATTACATTTGATCTTATTCTCAGGACAGTACAATGTCCTGAGGACGCATCAGTGATAAGTTTGCCGGAGAAGTGACAGCTCAGACATTGGTCTCTTTCTCAGAGAGCAGTTTGTGCGATTGTGACAAATCTGACACACACCTCCCCTTGCTATTCAGCCACTTGAATTGTGTGTATTTTAAATTCTTCGAGTTCCCACTCACTCTCACCTCAAATCTACATTACATTACATTACATTACATTAATAGCATTTGGCAGACGCTCTTATCCAGAGCGACGTACAACAAAGTGCAAAGTGCATACCCATAACCAGGGATAAGTGTGCTGAAAGACCCTAGAGGGAAGTACAATTTCAACTGCTACCAGTACAACAAAGATAAGGACGAGGGCCTATTTGATCATCGTTTGTTTTTTTCGCAACACAATTATATGAATAAACTGCTAAGTAGGCAAACAAAACTAGTAAAGGTGTCATCCTAATGACACAAGTAAATAACACAGGTAAAGACAACAATTAAGGTTGTAGGGAGGGACGGGGAGAGGTGCAGCTTGAAGAGGTGCGCCTTCAGTGTGCACTTGAAGGTGGCAAGAGATTCTGCTGTTCTGACCTCCACAGGGAGTTTGTTCCACCACCATGGAGCCAGCACAGACAGTAGTAAATCTATCTCTACCACTACCTCTACCATGTGATTGGTTAGTAAAGATTGATTAGGCCCTGAAAGTGGGAGAGGGGAACTACAGCACTTGTAAGCCCTGGTGTAAAATCCAGTTATGACCAGCTTGAAATACCAGCTACCAGCTGTTTCAAAACAAAGCTTGAGCTGGTCAAACCGTGATGAGTATGGAGCTGGTCTAACTGGTCAACCAGCTACCAGCTGTTTCAAAACCTAGATGAGCTGTTTTCTTTCAGCAGGGAGGTTTATAGCGGAGAGCTACAAGATCGGTTTGCAAGGTTACCTTTGATCGAGACAGTTCCAGGCATTCGATGCAATTGTTCCAAGTGCCCCGAAACAACATAATGATATAAAAAGAAAAAACAGGAATGTTTATTCCAGCGATCAGGCGGGGAAACAAAGTACATACTGATACAAGGTTATATCACGCAGCTGATATGGCAGCGTTTAAAACCCTGGATTCGAGGTGACTGCAGCCAAGATGTTCCCATAAACATACAGATGTTGAGTGGGCGGACGGTGTCAAAGCAAGGAGTGGCTACACTTGGAGCCAAAACACACGGCATCAGAAGTAGATCCAGGTACACAGCCGGCACAGCCACAAGATGCTGGCACTCCGCGGAGCGAGCTTGGCACCCGCACCAGTGAACAGATGTTAATCCAGGACAGATAATTACATCAGCGGACGAACAGACATTTTACCACTTAATTTCTGTCTCTTAAAAGTGTGACTACTCCCGGAAGCACCAGGCTCCCAGCACCGGCAACCTGTTTCCTGGGACAGAGCCCAGGGTGTCGGAGGAGGGCTGGTGGGGGGTGGGGGAGGGGGTAGGGGGGCTAAAACTCAAGCCTGCCCCCCTGGGCGCCGGCCCAGTCTGCGTGTATGGTGGGGTGGAGGGGGATTCTGGCAGAGTCGAAAACATATTGCGGTTTGTTGCATCTGCGGATCCTTTGGGAAGAAGAAAACCCCAGACAGACAAGTGCATGATGCGGTCAGTTGTGATATTAATGAACTGTAAACACAGTCCTATGAAGCAACACTTCTTCAGATAGTCAGTTCTGACAATTAAAAGCACTAGATAAAGGCATTGGGCATCACTCCGGTATCAAACTATATCCACTATATCCACTTTAATCATAATAGACGACATACATTTATTGTAAGGCAAGCTATTTGGAAACTAATAATTTAAGATGCTCAATGCCTAGCTTGTACATTACATTGTGTGTCGGCTATTCTGTAGGAATAACCTCTGGGTGGGGGGAAATTGACATGGTAATATTGTGAAAGCAATGTCAATAATAGTTATTTAGCGTTGTAAATGCCTTTTACATTAATGCCAAACAGACTAATGTGAGGCACTTACAAAGGTTGTGAGGAGATACAATTCCAGGTAATGGTTCCTATGTGTCCTTATTTCCCTCCTGCTCTGAACACGGGGAGAAAATCAGCGGTTTGAGATGAAATACTATTCAAGTATTCCTCTGCACAGTTTGTAACGGGATACTAATTACCAAAATTTCTCTCAGGGGTGACTTCTTTCTTCTTTTTTCCCCTCCTGTCTTCTTTCAGCAGTATTTAACGCAAGCAAATAACTTCAGTGCACTTCAATCCTGCATGCGGAATGAGTCTTCATTAATGTTTGTCTGCGAGACAGTAAGTAGGTTAGATGGGTCCAGAACAATTTATCAGTCTCCTTTAGTTGTAGCTGAACGACCCAGATCCTTAATGTCAGAGTTGAGCTCCAGGACAGTTCCCAGGCAAAGCCAGATAAATCTCACCGTAAATTCAGTTAACATGATGTGCTCTATTGCTTAATGAGCTAAAGTAGTAAACAGTATTTTGGAACTTTCAGAGAGGTGTGGTTGCCTGGGATCTTAGCCCCAACCCCCCAAACTATTTGTCGACCTGCGTTGCGGCTACAAGCCTGACTGAGGTCAACTCACGATGCGGCTGCTTTTCTCCCTGTGATAGACCAGTGCTTTGTACTCATTGAATTACTGAAGTCAAGAAAAGTCTCCGCCCCACTAATGGCCGTCATATGGACCTCCATTAATGACGACGAGTAGGCGTCTTACCGACGTCAAAAATATTTGGTGGGTTCATATCCAGCTCAGGAGGGCAGAACTGAAATGACACAAGACAATTTCACCACTTCGCTGGGTGGTGATGATTCTAGGGGCCCACAGCTTAGGGGGTTGGGAGGCCACAAAAATCCCAGTCGTATTAAGAAATGGGGGCCCAGAGCAGTATTCCTTCAGGGAGCCCAGAATTCCCAGCTACACTCCTGTTCACCCCATTCAAAATATTATTTTTTCATACCTCTAGATAAAATGAAGAAAACATCTTTCAGATTAAAATAACTAACAAAGTAACTAACTGCCTTTCATTCAAAATAGATAATCTCCACCTTTACATGGACTCCATGACATCATCTGCAAGAGCAACCAAGACTTCACCTTCACCCCCCACACACACACACCGCACACACACACACACACACACACACAAACACAACTTTCTAGGCGTGGCCTTGCAATGACATTGATACAGCCTGTCTCCATTAGTGCCATGCAAGCATGCAATAAATAACTAACATCAGAGACCCGCATTTCCCTTCCCCGTGTGGGTACCAATTACCCCCTACGACGTCCTGTCTCAAACATCCATATCTATAAAACACCTAGAAACAGGTAGGGGACAATGCAGCACTATTTCAATAGCAACCAGTAAAAATGCTAATGATTACTGTTTATTCACAGTAAAATGTGAATACCCAAGCAAGTTCTCTTTGAAAGACCATCTAAGCATTTTAGCATTTTGCAAACCATTGATGATAAAACTTTGACATGACAAATTGGATACAAAATCTTGCCACAATTGATAATAGGATTTGTTTATGCAGTTGCTGCGTATTAATGTTTTAATCTGGTTGTATTTGTACTTGTCTCGTTGGCCGAGTGCCTGTGATCTGATGTAGAAGTAATCACATGGAGGAAGAAGAAAGGAAGCGTGTCGTTCCTTCTCCGCGCCATAGGCAGCAGGGCTCTCTCCAATGGCGAAGTGATCCTCACAGAGTAATCCACCAGCATGGCTCTTACTTAACCTATAGGTTTGAAGTAAATCCTGAAAAATGCCCGGCAAATGAGAATAATTAAGTAGTGTCCTCCACTATGTAGGAAATGGAGTACCCTGCATGGGGAGAGGATGCTGCCTCAGTCTCCGCTATTGATTCTGGAATGAGCCCCGTCTAATGCCCTTGGAAAGTACAGCGGTTAATCTATTAAGTTATTAATCTTCGATGAAGTCGAGGAATTCCGACTCGGAGGCGCCCTGTCTCCCGGGAAACTCAGTGCTACGCTCCCTCTAAAGCCTCGTTTGGCTCCACATCCCCCCCTGTTGAAATGGATTTTAACTATAATAGGCGCGCAGGTCTTCTCTTCTGACCTCAGATGCCATGGCACTTAACCCCAGAGTGGTTAAAACTGAGGTTTATGTCTCAAGGGAATCCATTTTGTTTCATTTTGTTTCATTTAGGTGAGGGGGTGGATACTAGTGTCACACGGTATACCAGTACCGATGGTGTGTCACCCTGCTAAAACCTTATTTTTGACTTTTTGATATTTGATATTTGACTACCAAATGTTATTTGTTGTACTGATCTAAAAAAACTGTTTTCATGTGAATATTTATAAATTTATATACAGTATGTTCAGTTTGGGATAAAAAAAATAATTCAGCAACTGCAACTCTTACATCCCCACCCTGTTTTATTGACAGATTCTGATCAATTGCGTGTAGTAGCTGTGATTAGCCTGTTAGCATCTCCTAACTCCTCATCACATGCGTTATCACTTAGCAGCTTCTGTTCTTGGCTTTTGCAAACATCATTTTCTGAAACTAGACTTTGCCTTGATTATGAGGATAGGTGCTGACTCTGATGCGTCAAACATCCACTCCAAGATTTCTTAAAAAAACAAACTCCATACATCACGGTCACATTAAGCCCTGAAAAAACATAGCAACATTTTGCCGCCTTGATCACTAAGTTGCAAACCGTGGGTAGACTGACTGAGGTAGGTCTGATTGGCTACTATGGCCACTGAGAAACTTGACAGTTGCATTTGCACATTGTACATGAGCAAGTCTACCAATGTTTGCTTCATATAATTTACTTAATTAGCAGCTAACTATTAGAAGGAGCTGCAGTTGATAACATTATTCATATGGTAGCCAAGATCAGCCTGTGTTTGTAGCAAGCCAGCACACAGTGCTCTTCACTTAAAAGCATTGCTATGAGTTTGGTGAGAAGCTGACCAGAATGTTGCGTTTGTGGAAAAAAAAGTCCATTGTAACTGATACATCTTCACTGGCTAACAAACCTGGGTGAAATACATAATTGTTTTGGTTACATTAGCTTGATCGATATTGCCTGATGCCAACCAAGAGGACCAGAAGGCGGGGTCTTCACTTTTTGAGAGCACTGTTTGAGAGTAGTTTTCATAGGTTCCAATGCACCAGACAAGCTCCGTAAAGCTTGGAAAAGTTTTTTTTTTATCCAAAACAATTAGCTAGTAGGTGTATGTTTCAGGTCAAAGCATCTGTAAAAATAGATTAATTTTGACAAGGACAAAAGGGAAGGGCGAAGGACAACATTTGGAAAAGGACAAAGGAATATGTAGGAGAAGCAAGGGCAGGGAAGAAAAACTCTTACAAAAAATGTACAAGTGTATGTATGTATGTGTGTGTGTGTGAGAGAGAGAGAGAGAGAGAGAGAGAGAGAGAGAGAGAGAGAGAGAGAGAGAGAGAGAGAGAGAGAGAGAGAGAGAGAGAGAGAGAGAGAGAGAGAGAGAGAGAGAGAGAGAGAGAGAGAGGAGTCAAGGACAGAGGATAAGTTAAGACTTTTTCCTTTGCCTTCAGAAGCAATACAGGCCTACTACATGACTGAGCCTATCCCCTCAAAGGCATTCAATAACCTCAAGAAATAAGAAAGGGATTTAAATGCGGCTAAGAGTTTGAATAGAGCAGTGGCAGAGTACATCTGTATGGACCTGGTGCCAGGTGTACTCAGTGGGAAAATGGGGATTTAAGAAACTTGCGAGGAAACTGAACCCTAAAAATGTCAAACCTAGGAGGAATTTTCTTCATGAATACTGAAATCCTGAAGCTTTATTCAGAAGGTAGGGGAATCCCTACCTCAAGGGCCGTCAATTGCAGTGACTACCCAGTTCATTTCAGACAGCAGTAAAATACAATCATGGCGTTGGGGCTTCTCTGTACTCAACGGTGACCATACAAGCACAATGCTTGAGGGAAGTCCTGGACGATATACTGAAGGCTTGCTAGAGCTTTCCTCAACAGGACACCAGGAATAACAATGGACACTGCCACGAGGCCTTTGCTGGCTATGATAGAATTATATCCTTCAGCCACAATCATGATGTTGCCATTTTTTAGCACATGACTGCTGAAAAAAACAGCTGAAGCCACGTTTTGAAAGTGCTGGTTGACCAGTGGCAGCACGGATAGTGCAGTGGGTAGCACTGCCGCCTCACAGCAAGGAGGTCCTGGGTTCAAATCCCGGTTGGCCAGGGCCTCTCTGTGTGGAGTTTACATGTTCTCCTCGTGTTTGCGTGGATTTCCTCCGGGTACTCATGTTTCCGCCCACAGTCCAAAGACATGCAGGTTAGGCTGATTGGAAAGTCTAAATGGCCCGTAGGTATGAGTGTGTGAGTGAATGATGTGTGTGCCCTGTGATGGACTGGTGACCTGTCCAGGGTGTATTCCTGCCTTTCGCCCAATGTATGCTGGGATAGGCTCCAGCCCCCCTGCGACCCTGTTCAGGATAAGCAGGTTAGGATAATGAATGAATGAATGAATGAATGGTTGACTAGTTCAGACCAGCTCCCAGCTCAACATGGTTTAGATAGTTGACCAGTTCCGACCAGCTCCAAGCATGACATGGTTTTACCAGCTCAAGCTATGTTCTGAAACCAGCTTGAAAAGCTGGCATAGCTGGATTTTACAGCTGGGTTAGCTTTAACTGGGCTGCTGGAAGCCTGAGGAACAGCAAAGGAAAACCGTCTCTGCCTTTTACAAGATCTGAACCAATGAGCACGCAGCTGGAAAGAAAACAGGATCGCCTGGACTTACAAATGCACAAGGTCATCTACAATGAGCTACCCAGCTGGGCTTCATCATATGCTGCAGTGGAATGGAGTGGGAGTCACAGCAGAGGCTATATGTGCAGTGCTTGCTTTGACAACAGACAGGCATTTCATGCCAGGAGAGTTAGATACCACTACACTGGCAACAGCAAAATGGCTTGCGTCCATTAAGGGCATTCATCAGCAGCCTCGGTGGAGAAAAGCACTCAACGCTCTTCTCAGGCCTGCCCCTCCTGTTGAAGATCCATGCAGGCCTCACTAATTCTGAGACAGGCAGAAGCTTGGCAAGGGGGTGGAAAGAAAAACTGATCACTGATCGGGAAAAAGATATGAAGGCTTGCAGATAAGGCTAAGTGCTGCTAACATCCAAGATTTAAGGACAGCTTTGCTTCAATGAAAACAGAAGGTTTAGGAAGTACACGCAACAAACCCAGGCCAGACGAGGGCTGAATAGACCACGGGGTCACCAGAAGAAAACACAAGAGGAAAGTGCAGAGAAACAGGCGGGGAGCGCTGCCAAGAAAACAGTGTAAAAAGTGTAAACAGTGTAAGAAAACTTTTATACACCATCCCACCAGAGAAGGTTTGTTTGTCTGTCTGTCCATTCGTTCGTTTAACGAGTTTTTAATGCGATACCTTCATTGAGAACATTTTCATTTTCAATAAAAGCCTAATCAGGAGGCCAAAACACAGTTCAGTCAGACAAGCTACACCCGGAAAATGCACTCCACAAGAGAAACTAATGGTCGAAATGGCCTTACTCGGTTTTTTTGGAGGAGATTGATGTAGAGCATAATCTACTCTGCCGGTGGAAACAATGCAGGCACCTTACCATTACTATCCCAATGTGCAAGAGAGTGCCCGCGCATCTCCGCATCCAACTGTGGCTCCGAGCGGGTGTTTAATACCTCAGCGATCATATGCAGCCCACACCGCGCTCCGCTGTCCTTCCACTACGAGAACATGCCCGTGTGTTTGGCCAAAAGCCTGCCACCGATGATAACTCTTGGCTTTTATCACTCTGCGTTGTTTTAGGCTCAGCCCAAAGTAGGATTGTCATCATAACAGATTCAGAAGCCTTTTCATAACTCAATCCATGCATATTTTGTTTATTTCAAACTTACTGCCCGAGCAAAGTGGACTTCTGAAAATGTTTTCAATTGCAAAGTAGCCTCATTTGTGTTCATTTATTTTTTAAGGTTAAACCTCATGTGTGAGACTGCCACGAGGCCTCTGATTGGATTTAGATCAGAAGAATAAACAGTTGTTCATTTTTTCGTCAGTTGCTATGGCATAAAACCTTTTTTTTTTTTTCTTTTTTTTTTTTTTTTTTTGCAGAAACACTATTTTGGTCTTGTACTATTATTACACAAATGGAAAACATTTGTACATTACACTCTATGTTGCATTTCAGATTATGTCCATATTAACGTCAACAAGTAGCATCTTTGCACTTGAATATCAAACAAAAAGAAAAAAAAAATTTCCTGAATGAAAACCTTCACATTAATGCCGTTTTGTTAAAAACAAAGAAAATGAACTACGTGGTTACAAATGAAGGGCAAAGCGCATTGCGGTTGGATTGATTTCTCCTCCTGCTGGATTCCCTCCTGAGTTTTCAGGAACAACAGACCTGCGACCTACAAATGTGAAAAAATGACCCGTTCTCCGGCTGCACCCGGGAGCCTTATCCACACATCTGTTGCGGCTGAAGCCAGCAGTTTCTTTCTTCTTCCCTCCGTCTTTGTTCCTCCTCATGCATATTTCGATGTCAGGCCTTTTATTTTACCAACAGACAAGCAGCACATACAAGCGTACACTAAACCCCACTCCCCCATTCACCACCCACACACTGAGTAAGTACCTGGCAGTTTATGAATAGCAGCATCGAAGAAAATCTGCAAATGCAAACATGCCTATACCCCTTTATGATCCATATTGTGCTGTTTTAAAGGAAATAAAACTGCCAGAAGAGTTGGCGACGCAGTTGAAATATGTATGCGCACAGGACTCGGTGATGCATGTGGAATTCGCACGGCGGAAACGTCAAATATAGGGCGACGTGTGTGGCTGTGATTAGTTTCCCAGTGGGCCCAGTTCACTGTTCTAGGCCATTCCAGGCAGGTTAATTAGAGCCGATTGGATGCACCGTTGTCCCACCTACCATGACAGCATTCTTTTTTCAAACAAATGCGAACCTGCTTCGTAAATCTAGCCTACATGCGCTGTCAACTTCTGGTATATAGGCCGACTGTTATTTTTATCTGCCGGCGCACAACACTCATCACGAATGACACGGAAAGGCGCCAGGCAGCCGCCTCGCCATCACAGGGCTGCTCGGGTCCTCCGAGGCCGTCACCGGCGGGAGAGTCACGGGGGGGGCCTCAGGACGCCGGGTTTTGGGGGCGTCCCTCGCCCGGGGCGGCGGTGCCTCGGCACCCGGACGGGCAGGGGGTCCTCCCGGCAGACGGCGCGCGGATGAACGCCGTTCGGAGGGGTGCAGGTGGCGGGTGTGCGGAGGTAATAAATTACCTCAGATGACTGGAGCTCATCGGGCCTGTCGATACGGCCCATATGCGGCTAATCAGGGAGCGGAGAGACGGCAGCCGCTAATTGGACAGAGGCTCTCCGACGCTGAAAGCTGGGTGTGTGAGTGTATTAAAAAGGGTTAAAAGGGTGCGTGTGCATGCGCGGTGGGGAGGTGGGATTCACGGTGGGCTGCCCTTTGACCCCCCTCCCCCCCCGGTCAACACCACCCCCCACCCTCACGGGACCGCACTGAAACGCTGGAGTTCCGTCACCTGCAATACTGCTCAATTACAAACAGCCGGCTCCTCTCCTGTGAGTCATGGGCGGGAGGCAAATGCGTGTCATTTCGGATGAATTAGACGGGACGGAAGCACTGCCCTGATGAGTGAAAAGCTGAAAAATTCACGTGAAGCTGTTCTGGAAGAAGAGGCAGGAATCGGGAAGGCGGTGCTTTTTGGGAAGCGAGTGCACTCGGTGCACGAGCTGTTATTTTTAAGAGACGCTTCTCGAGAAAAGGAATCTCCGAGGATCATTATAAGTGTGCTACATTACCTCAGAGAGATGAGAAGATAATACATAAAGAGAGAGAGAGAAAAGAAAATGCCTAGGTGATATAAATAAATATATAAATGCCAAGCAATAAATGGCAGCATTAGGTGTATGACTTCTGAAATGCTAATCTGTCTGTGCACTGTAGCTATAAAGACTGGGAGAAAAAGGTAGCGGTGAATACATTAGGAAACAAAGCTACACACAGTCACACACACACACACACACACACACAAATCATGAATACATTAGCAACTGGAAAAGACTCGAAGTCTATTGTGTGGAGACAACAACATAAGAGATAACTGGCGAGTGCGTGTCCACTTTGTCAGAAAACACCTGTCACCGGCACACGCGTGACCGAGGAGTCGTTGTGCAAATGTCACCTGGGTGTGTGGCATTATCTCCTCCCTGTTTGCTCCCAAACAAAATCAATACGCCAACCATTGCTCAGCAATAATAAGCGCATAATGTAAATCAGTCAGGAGCTCTATTGTGGCGTAGGGAGCCTGTCATCGCTAACAGTCGAATGCAAATCAAATGTTATCGCCCGGCGCACTCTAATGTGAATACTGATGCTTTTGTGCGGCGGGAGGTAGGTGCCCTTTCACAGAAAAACCAGCCCCGACGCAGAGCCACTCTCCTGTCTGAAAGGGACATGTCTATCCCGTCAGGAATGTCCACAAAACAAAGGACACCATTTCTGCCTGCAGTCACGCATTTCATTACAGGACCCTGCGTAGGAAGGTAGAGCAAATTTTTTTTTTTATTTTTTTTTTACAAAAATCTGAATTTGTTCTTTTCATCAGTGTTGTTCTTTTAATCTTCTTAAAGGGGAATTGCATGGCAAAACAACATTTAACAGATCGAGGCCTAGGGGATTATTTCTGTCTGTGTGGCAGGCCAACGCAGTCCCTGTACAGAAGTATCAGCAGTGAAAGTGCACATTTTGGTAGAGCTGTATGTCATAATGATGTATACCTCTTCCCTCCCTCATTTTTGAAGAACTAGAGTGGGCGGGGAATTTGAAATGACAGACAGTTTTGAAGATAGACTGCTTCTCGCCCCACCTGTCAGTTTGGCTACTTCAGAAACCACATGTACAACAACACTGTCCAACATGGTCAGACAATGCATTATACAAACCAGTTCTTTCAACATTGTGGAAGCCTATCTAGCCACTGTAGTCTTCAGTAAAGCAGATACCTGGATCTTGCCCAATTGTTTGGGGCTAAACCTGCACTCGCTACAGGTAGAGAGCTGGCTAAGAGCTCCTTTTAATCGGGAGGACAGCCACTCTCCTACAAGTAAAAGTTCATTCTATGGTGGGATTCTCCTTCAGTGAATTAGCATTTCAAAAAGGAAACGTGAAAAATCATTTTGTGGAGTTGGGTCAGTGATGTACAGGATAGGCTCAGAGGAGATTTTAATCACAGTTCACAGGGCCCGTCCACAGAGCTTCAGCGACAAGGATGTGCCTGCACCGCTGTGTTCTGTGTGTGGGTGAAAGTCATTCATTTATTTAAAAGCTCCGCTCACATTCTCCCCCTTCTCCCTCGGCTTATTGCCCCGCCGAACCCAAAATGTACCTCATTTCTCTGCCTGCTTTGGGTTTGTGAAGTCTATCACCGCGTGAGGAATCCAGTTTGCCTTGCTCTTCTCCTTTCATAAGTACGATCTATCAGGAGGACGGCTGTTCAAAGCAGCAGCTCCTTACCATCTGAGCCATGATCCACTTTGAAAGAGAATAGTATATACGTAGCATTTTCTATAAGCATCACATTTCAGGTTTTTACAGTATATATACATTATATCTGCGTGTTCGCGAATAGCGCAGTGTGTCTTTCGCTTGGTTTGACCTCTCACATGAACCGCCAATATTTATTTCACTCAAATAATATCGGGGTCGGGCAGTATTCTATTATTATTATTATTTAGCAAGTATGTGTCTATGCTTATGCCATTTTTACTGTACAGGTTCAGTTTTATTTCGGTTAGTAACAACATGCATTTTTGCATATGTTTGCCCACCCCTGCTTAAAGTACATGTCACAGCAATCTGCAGGCCTCCATAGGCCCGGAGAGGCCACAGAAAGCTCCGGAAGGATTCCTGAAGGAGCAGCGCTTAAGCCCGGGAGCGCCGCTACCATTTATCACTGCTTTAACATCCTCTTTCACCGCAATTCACTCACGCTAAATAAATAAATAAATGAACAAATAAACAAGAGGCCCAACCGCTTTGAATGGGAAATCTCACGGGTCCTGCTACCCCAACACACAAATAGCAATCGCATATGCAAGAAAATGTACCCGATGATATTTTTCCCGTGGGGGGCTGACGGGGGTTTCGGTTGACCGACGGGACATCCGGTGGCGGGACCACGGCCGCAGTGGGCAGAGCTTCCGCACAAAGTAACGGGGTGCACCTCCATTAGCCTGAGCTCCAGCCCTGTTTCCACCGACTCGGGCAGATATCCCCCGCTGCAGGGGCTCCAGACATTAATGCCCCGGGTACAGTATATAACAGCGCTGCTGAGCCCTACGCCACGCACGCAGCACCGTGCACAAATGAACTGTGTCATGCTTTTTTATGGCAAGCTAAGCTAATTAGAGCAAACAGAAGATGCATTGTCTGCCTCGGTATCCCTGCCTTTATCCAGGAGAGCAGCGGTCGGCTCTCCGCTTCGGCCGACAATTTAATCACTACACCTCCGATGTGCCGGGCCAGGCCCCTTGTTGATTAGCGCAATTCAATTTTGCGTATTAATTATAATGAGAGCCGAAGGGTATAGCCCCTCTACCGGGTGAACACGGTGTGTGTGAGTGTGTGTGTGTGTGTGTGTGTGTGTGTGTGTGTGTGTGTGTGTATGCACATTCTTCATTCTTGTGCTTTCTTATCTCCCCCCACCCCCCCCCACCCCACCCCCCCTGCCCGCCCTTCCCAGAGTATGTTTATATTGCATTTTACTTTGAGAAGAGGTTATCTCCAGCACATGTTAATCTCCATCCCACTGCCTCAGGACCTTGAGTGTAAATGAGTGGACGTATCGTCGGGGAAACGGGCCCGTTAATCCCCGTGAAAAGGGATAATAAGATGAAGGATACTGCCGCGTGCTGCCGCAGAGGAAGTCTTCCAGCAGCGGGAGGCGCCAGGTCTGGCCGGCCGCGCTACAGTCTGACTAAAAGGCCCGCGCGCTGCCAGCGACGCTTGGACACTCTGGGGAGGATGAGCCCTCCAATCTGGCGCCCCGGTCCGCTCAGACGGACGGGGACGGCGGGCGTGCCACGCTCAGCAGCTGGGGGGGCCAGCTCCTGGTCCTCAGGACACGCACACGCTGGGGAGGCCCCGTCGCATACTGGCCACAGCCCCGCGCCGTGAAGAGTAAACACAAACACAAACGCATTAGTGTGTGAGTGGAGGTGGCAGACAAATGTTAATTGACTACGGGGCCGTAGCTGCGAGGATAATAAGCGAAAAGCACTTCAAACCTCCGTTTACCTCGACAAGTGCTGCGATTGTGGGCCTGAACTGCCTCACCTACGAGCCTTGGAGAGTGGTGACACGGTACCGGCCAACCGTAGCTTTAACACAGGGGAGTCCGATCTCATCCAACAAGGGCCGGTGTGTGGGTGCAGGCTTTTGTTTTAGCCCCGCACTTCCAGCACCGGGTTCGACTCATTAACTAATCGCGGCGTTCGATCAGGACCCCGATAAGTAGTCAGAGCCATTACCGCAGCGACACCAGCTCCTCTCAGATAAGATTGGGCACCCGAGGCTCCGGCGGATCAATGAGTCAGTGTGCTCAGAGACACTCGCCGTACCCGGGGCCCGGGAGGAGGGAGCCACGCGGTCGCGGTCAGAACTCCTTCAAAAACCCACCGCGGCTTTCCTGGCTCCGGCAGCCAAGGCCCGGCGCACGAGCAGATGGAGCCTGCTTTTTATGTACTAATCAAGGAGGGATTCACTCCCTCATAGATATGTCGCCCGTGACCCTGGCGTCTAGTCGCATTAATTATTCATCCTCGGCGAAGGCGAGCGTTGCCAAGGGTCGCGGCGGAGAAGAGAGGAGCGCGCAGGCCTCGCCGGCCTCGCTCAGCTCCGCGCGTCTCCCTCCCGCCGCCCACCTCCGGCGGGCCAGAGTCTCCCAGGCGCAGGGCTCTCCCATACTGTCTGCCCAGGGCTTCAAGGCCCAATCAGGGCCTGGAGATCAAGCGCACATGGAAATGTATAAACTAAATTAAGGTAGCCACTTGAGAACCCAGCACAAGGTTGACTTCAGAAGGGCCTTATGAAGAAAAATGCTTTAAAGTCAAATGAAAGTCATCCCTTTCTTAAGCCTTTTTTTTTCATCTTTTGAAAATAAAATAAATTGAAAAGAATCTAAAGAATGGCTAGAGAAATGGAAAAATCATGGTTATTTTGACTGAGAGCTACTTAAACAGAAATGTTATTCATTTCTCCATTTTGACTTTTCGGAGCCAACATTTTGCGTTGGCTGCTCAAGTGAAAATTGAGCAGATGAACAAAGACGGGGAAGAAGGCTCTCTCAACACTTGACTGACAGACCCTTCTGCAGGGAACGCAGAGAAGACCTTCAGGAATTTGAGTTACACACTGTTACCTGCTGTCACTTTATGTCTTTTTACTGAAAGCAGAGAGAGGAGAGAAACCTGCCTCCAATTCTGTAAAAAAATTACAGAACGAGACCTTGCGGAGAAGGGGTCAGTGGTGTCGTGCCCTGAAGATGTCTGAGTTGGAGGGACGAGTGATGGAAACAGTAGAAGAAGAGTGTGAAGAGTAACTTGAGCAACACAAGGAACTCGTTTTAAACCTTTTTCTCCCTCTCTCACAGCCACAAACAACTGCTACAGAAATGCAATTTCTAGCCATACAAACAACACCCGGGACTGGATCCAATGTCTAAGATTACAAACAACACTTAGAACACATTTATTAAATTTGAATAATTAGGAATAAATGGGAAGAGGGAAACGGAACACGAAGAGACAAATATTAGAATCATAATTTAATGGCAAAAAAATATCTCCATCAACTTATCAAAAGTATATTTTGTGATTGAGCCAAAAACAAAAGAAACACCCACTCATCTGCAAAAGTACTATGTTTACTGCTACTGCTGACCATATGGATTAGACTGTGAAATGTATATTTCTTTGGTGTGAAGCAGAAGAAATTAACAGGCTTTCTCCACTGCACGTTTGATGTCCAATAGAATGAGCTGAACTCGTTTCCGTTTTCAGTTTTAGTTGGCCGAACAGAAGTCAATTGACTTCACCCCAAAATTTAATTGCACCATATAGACAGCACGCGGCAAAATATTCCTCAAAAACACATATGCCAAAATGACGGGCCCAGTTGCCACTTGTTCTATTATTTAGTTCTGCTTCCGTTTTAACTGGATTTTAATTGGTTTTCTCACCTCCCTCATCTTGCGTTTCAACGGACGCAAACAGCAGCGGTCTCTCCGCTAAACAGCCGTGACGTGACTTTCATCCGCCCCGGCGCGAGGTAGGCAGGCCGGCGGGGAGCGGGCCCGTTACGGCGGCGTCGCGGTTCATTTGACCGCGAAGGCGTTCGGCGCGGGAAAAAAAAGCGCAATCTCTCTAAGTGGTCTGGGAATTCAGAGCGGCCGGGGTCGCTAAGGAGGAGCGAGCTGTAAATTACAAATAATTACAGCCTCTGTGAGCAGGACCGCAGCACGCCCAGGTCACGCGCTCCCAAAATGAACACCGGAGGACCGAGGGGGGCCGGCGGGGCGCTTAAAAGCAGGCCTAATGCGCAGCACCGCGGGGGGCCGGGGGGGGGGGAGAGGGAGCGAAGCTAAGCCAAGGCAGAGCACTGTAATGCACATTACACATACACACATTTGCATAAAGGAATGAGGCCAGACGCTATAACTCTCCGGTATCGGTCCAAATGCGCAGGGTGCTGCCTCACTCGCAGAGAACCTTTCAGTGAGACTGTCTGCGGCGCTTTAGCGCAAGCTAATCCGCCGCTTATTACACAAAAACTGTGCCAATTGCGTTTGTCCTCCAAAAGAGACTAAAACACCTGAGATTTAGTTTCAAAGCATGAAATGCGGTGCGTGTGTGTGTGTGTGGTAGGCTAATGGGGACTTAAGGAGGATATCCTCTGTTAAAAACAAGGTTCATTACAATGCCCAGAATTCAAGAGGACTACTTGTGAAAAAACAATCCTGTTTTCCAGAAGGGCAGCCTACTTTTTCAGAGATCGCAATGCATGCCAAGTACAAAGGGTTTCATACTATATAAATTTAAGAGCAATGTTCTCTGGATGAGTTGCACGGCCATGGACAAAAGTGTCCTGAATAAACTTCAACTTGAAATTATATATGAAACATCCTTTTTTTTGAGACACAAAAATATGCAATGAATTCACCTCTTGTCTTAGAGGCTTTTGTCTAAGCAGGGATTTTCATCCTCATTCCGTTATTGCACTCATTCCCGCAAGCACTCGAGTTCTCCTCTCTGACACTTGACCCTTCACTTGTGTTTTTATCTGTGCTTATTTACCTTGATCCTTGAATCCCATAAAAAACCCCTTTGAACTAGTGTACTCGTATCCACGGTTGGAAATCTCTCCTGACGCAACCACCAATGCCCGTGATGCAACCCGCAAAAAATCCTTTACATTCCTCGCAAAGACCGGAGCAAGGAATGAACCCCGGCATCCGTGTCTGTACATCTGAGCATAAATTCCTTTGTCTTTGTACACAAGTGTCGGGGCTTGGTCTTCCTCAGAGGGAGAATGAACGCAGAGAGGACGAGAACAGCCTGATTTTGGGGAGGGTGAGGGGAGGGAGGTGGAACGGCGTTTACATTCCGCTGTCTGTGAGTGGGATGAAAGTGAACAGCCTTCCAAACACAGATCAGAGAGAAGAGAGAGAGCGTGTAAACACATGGGTGGAGGGGCTTGGGGAGACGTTCCCCACAGTACCCAGAAACACAGCGCTCTAGCTGACTTATGGAGCGCTGGGCAGAGCCCTGGCATCAGAGGCCTTCTTCAAAGCACCTCGGAGGTACCCTGTACGGTAGAGGTTCCCAAAGCTCTCCTCGTGTACCCCCAGCCGGATCCAGGTATTTGATGCGTTCCACCTCGAAGACTCCTGATGCAATCAATCAAGGGTTTGTTTGGTCGAATCGGTGCTCCTGAGGTGTCATCACCCGATACTAGCTGGATCTGGATCTGGCCGGAACTACCCGAGGAGAGCTTTGGGAACCACTGATCTGCAGCAGTGAGAAGGATCTTCAACCCCAGTGAATCTTGCAGGTGTGATTCCTAACCCTGCTTATTTTTAAGAGATTTTTGTAATGCCTTTACAAAAATGTATGAAGTGGAACTGATTAGGGGCTGCTCGCCAGCCCAGCTCTGCCAACAGTTAACTCTATACATAATAAAGAATAACTTCTCTTACTGCATGAACAGACAGTATACTTTTACAATAGGGCTGCCCAACTCTGTTCCTGGAGATCTACCATGCTGCAGGTTTTCACTCCCATCCATTGACACACCTGGTTCTACTAATTAGTAGCTCTCAAGATCTCTGGCTAGATTTAATCCAAACTTTATGCTTTCTTCCTGAAGCTCACTTCCCCAAAATGCCAGGATGAAACGTGGAGCCCACTCCAAGTGGAGTTCGGTTCTAAATTATGAAAGGGGAGAGAGAAATTTTGTTCCCTTGGTTTTCCTCTATTTAGGGGAATAAAATTCAAGCTTCTAGAAATTCCCGTAATGCAATGTTTCAGGCGTGAAGAAGAAAGGAGCAAATCAGTGTGCTTTAAAATGGAAGAGGCCATTTTTTTTGTAGGATGAGTTTGGTAGGTTTGGGAATAATTCACGAGCACATGTTGACTTTGTCAGATACTTTAGCCTGCACATTTGTGTTTCTGTTTGAGGTTAAAGAAATCCTTACCCGTGTTTCATAATGGCTGGTATGTTTTTATTATCACTAAAAATAAGCTAGGGTGGTTGTTATGAATTATTCATGAACATTACTTCCGCACTGAGCCGAGGTTACTGTAGGGTAGCACTTCCTATATAGGTTGTGAAGGCTGTTCAGCTCCATTTTGGTTTGTTCATCGTCTATCCTCCCTAGCAGAGCACCTGTTAAGTTTGCTTGTTGCGTGTCACAAATGTAGTCGGGAAATACCTCCCTCAAGGGAAGACAGCAAGGGAAGGGAATGTGTTGAATTGGAATTGAACCCAGCCTCTAGCTGTTGAACGAGGTGTGCCTTGTGAGGGTTGGAGTGAAAACCTAGAGGACAGTAGATCTCCAGGAACAGGGTTGGGCAGCCTTGCGTTATAAAATGCACTGCTCTAATACTACAGGCATTGCCTTCTAGTCTCCTCTATCCTGCTCTGAGGCTTGTGTGCGGAGTGTGCCATATAAATACCTGTCAGTAGAACCGGATCTTTATTGATTATTAGATTAATACCGTTTCATTATTGATCACAGCACTGGGACGATCTAGAAGACCAGGCCTCAGAGAGGCCCCGACCACAGATTCAGCACCGCCACCTTCCCAGGAATCAGATTCCCGGAAACTCCCAGCAGCACTCGGGAGTGTGAGGCAGGGAGAGAGAGGGAGGGAGGGGGGATGGAGGGAGAGAGGGAGGGAGGTGGGATGGAGGGTGAGAGGGAGGGAGGTAGGATGGAGGGAGAGAGGAATGGAGGGGGGATGGAGGGAGAGATGGAAGTAGGTGGGATGGAGGGAGAGGGGGAGGGAGGGGGGATGGAGGGAGAGGGGGAGGGAGGGGGGATGGAGGGTGAGAGGGAGGGAGGTGGGATGGAGGGAGAGGGGGAGGGAGGGGGATGGAGGGTGAGAGGGAGGGAGGTGGGATGGAGGGAGGACGAGGGAGGGAGGGCCAATCCCGAATCCCCCCATGCGCTGGGCCAGGCTGACGGGGACAGACGCTAACACCTGGTAGGCCGCAGATTTGCTAAAGCCTCTTAGCGAGTTCTGGCTGTTTAGCGCCGCGGCCAGCGGACACGGTGACCCTGGATGGCCAGGTGAGGAGGGCTGCTGAGAGAGGCTACGCTGTTACAGCCCTGCTAAGTGTTAGCTTCGGGAGGGGAGGGGTAATTATCCAATTTCCTCTGCTCGACAGAACAAAGAGCTAAAGGGACAGACTCCCCAGTGCAACGTGCACTTAATGCGCAAATTACACGGGCCCAACACGTGTCGTTTATTCTGCTATTTTTGGCACCTTTGTGTTTCTTGTTCTCAAAAGTCTGAGTTGAAGCGATTCCAGTCTTCTGAGAGCTCATACATAATTCCCCATCGTGCTCATCCCACACACATCTTTAGAGAGAGAGAGAGAGACCTTGTATAATAGGCACTGCCATTTGAGGTTGCTCCTTTTGATGTTCCTCCACCTTACTGAAGAGAGCAAAAGTTTGCAAAATTATATTGGAGCGCAAAAACAAAACCAGGATAATGCCTATGACAGCACTGAAGGGACAGCTCTACTGGGCTGCAGTGGCTTTCATTCGCACCGCACGGTGCCGAGCGACGAGGTTTTGTTTAATACGAACATAAACCGCTGTTATTACCGCTATATAATAAACTCCTGCTTATGCATTCTTCTGTTGTGAAATATCTCACCACGCCTACACCCCAATAACATCCTCCGTGAGTTCCGTGACTGTTTTTACAAGTGCGCTCGGAAAGAGCGCTTCGCTGTCCCGGCGTGGCTTTGTGGAAGGGAGACATCAGAGAGGAACAGCTGGTAGACTTCAGCTCGACTCCGACTGGGGTTAATAGATAGCGGATTTAGCAGAATGAAAACTATATCATATTTACAGGCTGCTACTATCGGGCCGGAGCTTGACAAAGGGCTAAACGGCGGTGTCACTGCTGTGCTGACAGCTCTCCGGGAGCGGCGGAGGAGGGGAGAGAGATGAGGCAGACACATCTGTGTCTGGAAGACGGCTCTGCACGGAGCACATAAATACAGGACATTAAAGCCCCCGGGGGAGGGGCTGCGGCTGTTCCACCAGCGGACGCCCCCCCCCCCCCACACACACACACACACACACACACCGGGCCGGTCTGAAACTAATCACTACGATCATTAAACACAATTGACAGGCAGCTACACTGAGGCGAACGCCGCATTCAATCCCCCGTCTCCAGGATTAGACGTGCACCAGCTTCTCCGAAACAAATAGCCGGCCCTCCCCCTGACGATCGCCCCACCACACCACACCAGCACCCTGCAGCCCCCCGCCCCCACCCCCCACCACAAGGCCTGCAGGTTGGCGGGGAGGTTGGTTTGAACTAATTAGCTGGGGAGGTGTGAAGGAGAAATCGTTACTTTATCGACACAGCGAGCGGCCTTGAACACCCCCATCCCACTCTCCTCCAGAGGAATGGGGGTGGGGTGGGCTGGGCTGGTAGTGGGGTTGGGGGTTGGGTTGGGGTGGAGTGGGGTGGGGGGGTAGGCTGGGGTAGGCTGGGGTAGAGCAGTGGGTGGGGTTGGGGGGTGGGTTGTGTTGGGGTTGGGGGGTAGGCTGGGGTAGAGCAGTGGGTGGGGTTGGGGGGTAGGCTGGGGTAGAGCAGTGGGTGGGGTTGGGGGTGGGGTTGGGGTGGAGTGGGGTTGGGGGGTGGGTTGGGGTGGAGTGGGGTGGAGTGGGGTGGGGTTGGGGGTAGGCTGGGGTAGAGCAGTGGGTGGGGTTGGAGTGGGGTTGGGGTAGAGCAGTGGGTGGGGTTGGGGGTAGGCTGGGGTAGAGCAGTGGGTGGGGTTGGGGGGTGGGTTGGGGTAGAGCAGTGGGTGGGGTTGGAGTGGGGTCGGGGTAGAGCAGTGGGTGGGGTTGGGGGTAGGCTGGGGTAGAGCAGTGGGTGGGGTTGGGGGGTGGGTTGGGGTAGAGCAGTGGGTGGGGTTGGAGTGGGGTCGGGGTAGAGCAGTGGGTGGGGTTGGGGGTAGGCTGGGGTAGAGCAGTGGGTGGGGTTGGGGGGTGGGTTGGGGTAGAGCAGTGGGTGGGGTTGGAGTGGGGTCGGGGTAGAGCAGTGGGTGGGGTTGGGGGTAGGCTGGGGTAGAGCAGTGGGTGGGGTTGGGGGGTGGGTTGGGGTAGAGCAGTGGGTGGGGTTGGAGTGGGGTCGGGGTAGAGCAGTGGGTGGGGTTGGGGGTAGGCTGGGGTAGAGCAGTGGGTGGGGTTGGGGGGTGGGTTGGGGTAGAGCAGTGGGTGGGGTTGGAGTGGGGTCGGGGTAGAGCAGTGGGTGGGGTTGGGAGGTGGGGTTGGGGTGGAGTGGGGTTAGGGGGTGGGTTTGGGTGGAGGGGTGGGTGGTCAGCATGGAGATGGAAACAGAGGAAGATACAAAGGCTTCTGCTGCTTCAAGCCTTTACATTCTAACAAGCAGGAGATCAAAGCCGGCTGTGACGCACACAGGAGCACGTCCTGAGTGAGGTGAATGGTGAACACAAACCCGTGGTGAACGGCAGCAGAGCAGGGGAGGAGTGGAGGAGGGCGAGGGCCCTGTGTGAGAGGGGTGTACATGAGCTGGGGCGCTGAGTGATAGCGGGGGTGTCAGAGCTCTCCGCCCGGCTGGGGCAGGGGCCGCCACGCCCCGTCTCTCTCCAGGAGGTGAGTCCCTGGGTCCGGAGGTCCCCAGCGTGTGATTCATGAGCGCCGCGCCTGTACCCCCCCCCCCCCGGCGCCCCACCCCCCTCAAGGCCCATCAGGGGCGGCTCAAAACAGCCGCTCTCCGTCCAGATTAATGAGCTCCCGGCTGCGGGTCGCGGACATCTCTCCCCTCTCCGTGAAACGAACTCCCACATCGCTGAGCCGCGGTCAGGTGGGGGCGCGCGCAGCTTGGTTTCCCCGGGGTCCGCAGCCCGTCACCGACACCCCCGCAAACGCAGAGAGAGCCGAGCGGAACCGGAGCGGGTCGACGAGCGCTCCCCGTGACCGTCTGAAGAGGGGCAGGGCCGCGGGCTCACCGTAGGACAGCCGCGCGCTAACCGACGCGGTTTAGCGTGGAACGCTACCGATCGTGCGGCACCGCCGCGGTTAATATTTAAACCTGACGCGCGGTCGCGCCCCGGCTCTTAGGCGCGCTGAGTGGGGGGAATGTTTATTTCATGGGGACAGAGTGCGCGTTAAAAGCCCGGGAGCCGCGGCCCTGTTGCGTTCCTCTCCCCCTCCCGGCGCCGGAGCTGCGTGAGGAACAAAGCAGAAATGGAGAGGGAGGGGAGCGGGAAACAGGCTAACCCTAAAACCCTAACCCACCGGCATCGCTCCCGATGACAAACGCAGAGCCTCGCGTGCCGAGAGGAAGCAGAGAGCGAAATGACTCCCAAGCTTGTGACTCAAACTGTCCGCAGGATTTAAAAAGCAACCGGCCGTAAAAAGCGTCCAATGGGGGCCAGCGTAGACGAAACGTCTGGCTGACAACGAGAGGCCCAGGTCCGCGCAACACGTGCTACACGGCGTGACCTCCGCTGGACGTCGGAGATAGGTGATTGGGTGGGTTTCGGGGGGGGGGGGGGGGCGTTGGGTGGTGTACTTGATGTACACCGACTCAGAGAGGAGTCCTTTCAGCATACACTTCAGAGAGTTCCTCTAATGGCTTCCAGTGGGATAACCTGGTACAGTACTCACAAGCCCGCAGTGAGAGAGTGGGATGGAGAGTGGGATGGAGGGAGGGAGGGAGTGCGAGAGAGAGGAGAGAGAAAGAGGAGAGAGAGTGTTAGAATGTGTTCATCACGAGAGGAGCAGAAATGCTGGCCCACCGGGGTCTATTAGGCAGGCTTTACATTCAGTGGCAAACGGCCGGACTCTGACAATGTGAAGACAATGTAAAGCCAGGGCTTATGGACTGGGGGATTTGGTGTCTGCCATGTGAGGAATCCCGGGCGCTGTTTTGTGGAATTGCAAGCTGTGATATTTTCACCGATGTTGCGTACGAGAGAGGGAGGTCTGAACCCTTCAGAGAAATGTATGACTTAAAGGATCTAAGTGAAAGTTGGGAATGAAGTGGAGTTTGTGCTTCTCAGACAACCTCTGTGTAACTGAAATTGAAGAAATACGCAGACCAGGGGTCACCATATCACAGTCCTCGAGGCCAGTCGGTAGCACTAGTTCAGTTAATTAGCCGGGAGAAAAGAAAACCAGGGCTGGGTTTCAATTCGAGAGCCAGATTTTTTAGCAATGTGTGTTACAAATGTTCACACTCCCCAACTCCCCAACAAAAAGAAATCAGCATTGAATGTGTAACTTTTTTTGAGTACATCTTCGCAAAGAACTCTCTGCAGAGAAATAAGGCAAAGGGTTGTTGACCTTCACAAGTCAGGCGATGGTTACAAACAAATGATTTAAAAAATAAATTTGCAACAACAATTTAGCACTATTCTGTTACTAATAAGTAAATGTAAAACCACTGAACCCAAGAACATCTTGCCCCTACACACAGGCAGATGGTTTTGGAGGCAAAAAAAACAGAATCTACAAAACATTGTTGCAGCATGGGGACCAACAATCTCCAAATCTACCGTCAGACACCACCGCCATGCCAAGAGGTTTTTTTCTGTCAGAGAAAAAGTCTCTTTTAAGGGCATTCAATGAAAATACAACAACAAAAAACATCAACCACACCGTAAAGGTCATCTGCTGGGTGCGTGCTTGACATCATTCCACCTCCAACCAAACACTTTTATAAGATTTATTTGTGTGACACTGAAAAATAACATTTCAAGGAATGATATTTACATGCGAGATACTGCAACAAATGTAGGCGTGAAATAAAACACTTTGAAAGACCGATGTCAGTGTCCTTCAAAACCGTATAAAATAAAAAAAGAGGAATACAAATGATATGTAAGAGTAAAAAAAACACATCCTAGACACGACATGTAATTACCCCTGCGCGAACGGGCGGCCATTTTAATCTCCCTGCCGCACCGCCAGGCGACCTGTCAGAGGGGGCCACACCTGCTGCAGGCCCCGCACCCCGCCTCCTGATCCCACGCCGCTCATTAAAACTGTATTGGCGAGGTGCCACTTACGCATATTAACTTAATCGTCTGGTTACATAGATGGATCGGGTGACATTGAGGACGTCCGGGCGGAAGGACGGGCTCTCGTTGGCGTGCTCGCGTCTGGCCCCATCTGAGAACGCCCGGCGCCTGATGATTCATGGGAAGAACACAGAATTAGGCCACAGACAAATTAAAGGAACTCTCTCATAAATTACGGAGAGGAGCCATGCATCACCGACGCTGCGTTCATCAATCACGGCGGGCGGGACTTCCAACACGGCCTTCCGTACGGTACACGCGCCGAGACGGCGTGTCTTTCATGTCCGCGCCCGGGAAGGCTCATCCGTTTCCCCGCAGGTCCAGGATGAAGGCCACATCTCCGCTCTCTCATTAGCGCTTCTGTTCTATGGGTAGATGCTGTAGCTGAATGGCGTGGTCCACTGAGGTCCAACGGCAGCCTGAGAGCATGGTGAAAATGAGAGGACACCGTGCGGATCTGTGTTTAAGTCACATTACATTACATTACATGTCATTTGGCTGACGCTTTTATCCCAGCAGTTGATTAGACTAAGCAGGAGACAATCGTCCCCTGGAGCAATGCAGGGTGCAACGGCTGTGTGGATCTCATTGTGGCTACACCGGGGATCGAACCACCGACCTTGCAGGTCCCAGTCATGTAGCTTAACCACTACGCTACAGGCAGCCCTAAGTATGTGTGTATGTGTGCGTGTGTGTGTGTGCTGTGTGTTTGTGTGTAGGTAAGTACACACACCAGGTGAACAGTGATCTTCTGCAGTCACCTCATTTTTCCTTTCACTTCAGTGCTCAGATATGACAGAGTCATTTCCTTTTATTGTACTGCAGCTACTATGGATGCTGGCACGCACGCAATTCTGTGTGTGTGTGTGTGTGTGTGTGTGTGCGCGTGCCTGTGTTAGAAAGCCGACTTGAAGACCCGGTAAAGGCAGTGAGCCGTTGCGGTCGTTTCCCCTTAGCTGTAATTAGCCTGCCTCTACTTTCTCCTCAAGGCCCATCTGATTGGTTCAGTGCATGTGTGGGAGTCTCAGCCCATCTTTTCTTTCAGCTCGTAATGACAGAAATCACATTCTCACTCAGCTGAGCGCATCACACCACTTCTCTAATGGAGGAAGATTTAAGGACAGCCTGTGTTCTTCCGTAGCAGCGGTTCCAAGGTGTTCCGACGGCGAAACGCGCATCATCCATTCAAGAAGATCTCTTTGCCACATTAAAGTCCGTAATGAGCAAGCAAAATGAAACAAGTTCGGTGTGAACACAGGCCTGCACCTATTGCCCGGATATCACAAACCCAATCCTGGCAAACTATAAGCAGGAATGATTCAAACTCTCTCTTATTTCGCAAAAAAGGAATAGAATAATAAGGTTTTGAATTCTAAACATACTAAAACTAATTAGACAATCGCTGTTGAGACAGACTTATTTTTGTAGTTTTTGCAGTGCGCTGTATGGCTTGTGGAGCGTAAAACAGAGACTGGCTCAGAAGGATATCACAGATACTTGCGCTCGTGCTCTCCTGTAAAGCTCCTCTGCGTGAGTGTCGTAATGGTGATATAGATCGCACAATTACAAACAGTGGTACAATTAGCTATTCTTAAAATGGGAGAAAGGGGAGTTATTCGACAAACTGTCTGTAAAGAGAGTGGGATTTTCTCTTGTAAAAATCCCTTATAATGAACACAAGAGTGGTGATTTGGAAGTTGGGGAAATCTACAATAACATTGTTAGCTCTTATAACTGGGGAAAGGAAAAATGCAACACAGCTTAGTGCAGTTTTGTAACACTAAATATTCACCTCAAAAGATGAAGGTCAGATTCACTTCTGCGTATTACTTTGCCAGTTTTTGCACACCGTACCTCTTTCTGCTCTTTCTTCTCAACCCAGAAGCAAACTTAAGGAATAAAGTGTGATATCCTGAGATATGTCTCACTGCACTCCTGATTCTTGAGAAGGGATGAGGGGAAAGTATATAAAGAAATAAATGCTTCATTTTATTTTATTTAAAGTTAAGCACTAAGCAGAAATAAAATCCTGTATTCACTGTAAGGTATTGTTATTCAAGCTGAACCCCAGCCAGATAGAATATAAAAAGACACTTCATCTGAAATATTCTGCTAAAGGTTGGAGGCAAATGCATCAGGAATATCAAAGAAAGGCAAGAAAAAAAAAGTAGTTTTTTCTTAAATTGGACTAAATTGCACGATATCTGAGTTTAACTCATGTTGTAATATGTTTAATGTTTTAGGGAAGGAGTGCATTTTAATATACAACATTTCAATACATATCTACATACATCTATATAGATTTGTATAATAATATTTATCGTATTAAATAAAAGGAATTGCAAATGATGCACATTAGGATAATTACAAATCTTATTATCTTTTGAATTTGGACACCTTACAATGTAATTATTATATTATATTATATTCAAAATAAATATGAATATTTGGTTTAAAATTATGATAAGTAACGCTAATTTATTATTATCTATTAAATAAATAAAATAAACTGTGATGCCCCTGTTATTGTTAAGGTACCAACAAAAGAAATACAAATCCAGTACTTTTATTGGTAACACATTCTGAATCTTTTGTAAAATGCACGATATAAATACTGACCGATTTATTGGCTGTAGAGGTAACACTCACTCATTAAAATAACAGAACATAGAAGAGTTTTCGTCTAATTCCCTTCTGATATTTTCCCACTTCGAAAGTCTTGTCAGTCATTAATCCATAAAATGTGTATTATTACTGCTGTTGTTGCTGTTATTATTAGTATTAAAAATCTGACGAAGAGGCTTTGCATCAAAACACATTAGTTTTTATTTTCCCCCTGACTAAATACATTTTCCAGAGAAGAGCACTGTCTCTGAGCATCGTTCCAGAGCATTATGTTTCCCCCTACATTAAAGTGTGCATTTGAAGAGCAGAAAGTTTGCATCCCGTGGTTCTGGTGGCAGCTGAAGAACGTGTTCCGTTCTCCTCCTCGGTCACAGAGGCTCGCCCGTAAATCCCACCTCTCGGGTTAACATCTGGACCGCGCGCCGTCCTGGCAGCCAGAGGAGGAGCGCACATCTGGCTTTTAAGAGGACGAGTTCCCCCGTGCCTCAGGAGGTCACAGCGCGCGGGGCTGGGAGGCGCGAGGAGCGAGGAGGCGCCCCGCAGACAGGAGGGCCGTGCCGAGGCGCGCAGACGCTCCTCCGCCTCCCTCTTCACCTCTCCCTCGATCCCCCTCCCCTCCCGCTCTCATCCGGTCCGGAGGAACGCGCGTCGTCCCTCGCTCATCCTCCCGGCAACGCGGGAGACACGCCGTTATCCGCGCCGCGGCCGGCGGAGCGGTCTGAACAGGCTGCCGGAGGTCCGTCAGCACGAGCACCTCCGGGGCTGTGCTAATGTCACAGAAAAAGTAAAATCCATTAAAAGCCCGGTGAAAGACTTTCCGTGAAGCGCGGCGCAAAGACAAACAGGACTTCGCCCGCGACCTTCATCGCTCACCTAATGGTGACTAATTACGTGCCGCGATACTTGGCAACACTCAAATAGCGTTTCTCAACAACCGATATCAACAACGGGGGGGGGAATCTTTTTATTAATTCTGCGCTCAGCCGCCATATCGAACGGCCCCGTCCCCCCCGGCGACGGGAGGGGCGACGCGGGAATCAAACGCGCCCGTTACCGCCGGCGACAGAGCGCGCGTCCGAATGACGCCGAAGGTCCTTTCGCTGCGAGGAAACGCTCGTTGAAAAAGCGCACATAATGAAGTCACCTCAAAACCTCGGGGGTGGCGTGTCTCTGAGCCAGAGGGCTGAGGCCGGAGCCGCAGAAAGCCCGGCGTCAGCACAACCCCGACAATGACGGATTGAGACAAAGACAGGCGTGACTGACAGGCCGCGGCGGAGGAAACGGACCGCGGTCCTACGAGAGCGCGCGTCTCGTCTGTTCACCGATCGCCCGCCTCCACGGCCTATGAACAATGTCTCCTGTCAGCCGAAGCCTTCTTTAGTTACCTTTAGTTACAATACGTAGCTCCGCATACATTAATCTTATCTATTGCTTTCTGCAGATATGCAAAGTTTTATGCCGGGAAGAACCACCACTCATCATGAAATATGAAATTATGAAAAAAAAAAAACATAGAAAAAAAAACCCTTTGAGCTGCCATTGAGATATCATCAATCTTAAAGATTATATAAATGGTCCCAGCGATGGGATGTACATGTAATCTTACATGAATTCAGGGGTAAGTACCATTTAATGTTTCCCTTCAAGCGGAAGGTTAACCTTCTGCTTAATTGTTTGCTACAGGCAAGTTATCATTATTGAAAAAGGCAAGGTATTTCATGGGGAAATCTCTACGACCATAATCATTGTTTGCTTCGCGAAAACCTATGTAAATACGACAGTTTAAAAGTGCCATTATATTTATTGTATGTTTTGTCACTTTATCATCAATTATGTACAAGATACTGGCCAAGGGCGATATTGTTGACTGCAGACAAAATTAAATATTGATAGAGCTCCAGCTTTCACCCCAGATTTCATTGTGTTAACAAATATGTTTTGTTTGGAAAACAATTTAGTTTTAATAATTCATTAAAGGCATAGAGGTTATTATCATTCAACAGCAGTAAGACATCGACCAATGGAGCCAGCGATCAGATACTTATCCTGACAATTCAGCAGGACTTGACTAATACGTAGTCATTTCAACCAACCCCTACACTCCAGCTGATTTCACTAATTAGTTCCCTACTCTCTGTGTGTGTTAATTAGTGAAATCAGCAGGAGTAGTGATTGGTTGGAATGAAAAGCCGCACACTATCGACTCGATTGGGCACCACTAAACGAGACAAACATCAAGACCAACGCTAACGTGGCGAAGCCACCTGATAAACAGTGTCGTGCCTCTGACCAGGGACCTGCTTGCTTTAAGGTTTAAACACATTTTTTAATGCACAGGGTCATTTCTGCCAAACTCCAGTTCTACTGACGAGAGAGTCCCCACAATGAACGTTTTGGCTAATGGCCTTGGGGCTGAGAAACGGTTAAAGGTTTCGGCAGAACGCCGTCCTTCACAGTCGTACCGAGCCGCTCTCAAAACAGGATTCAGCCCTGCTCTAAATTCGCCCAGCCTGAATCACACTTCAGGGACAACCTGGACATCATGACATAATGCATTTTATAGCGACACAGCTGGCACGGGCGGTGGGGGCTGTTTGTGTATTTTTTTGGCCTGGACGGCAGGGCCACCTGCTCGGTATAAAAGCGGCGTCTGGCTGTCTTTTACGGGGCGCCGTCTCCGAAACGGGCGGAGATGAAGCGGGCCTCAGGGACGGTCCGGCCTGCTGCCCAGCCTGCTCCTCTCTGAGTCATCGCTCTCACGGGCCACCCCGCGGTCACGTGACCCCAAAGTACGGGGACCGGGAGGTGAGGAACCGTTTCACCTCCTGCCGTCCGCGCCTCCTTCCAGAAGAGCCCGTGTCCTTTCTTGACGCCTCCGTCTGCCTCGGCATTAAATAACACTCCAGGATTTCATTTGCGCAAAGCCTTTCGCAAAAAATACACAACACGTGAAAAAAATACAATTATCAAGATTGTGGCATTCAGGGGACAACATTAGAAGAAAGATTTAAAACCGTACAAGCGGAGTAAGGTTAATCCCAGGACACTCAACACAAAAGAGAAGACTCAGAGGTTAGCGTAGAGTAGGATAAAAAGGTGAGATGTTATATTGGATTTAAAGACATGTAGGCTTTGACAACCTCAGAGAACCTGTGATATAGACTTCCATTTCTGGGCTGCTGCTACATGAAAGCATCGCTCCATCTCCCAGTAAAACCTGAAGCATTCCTGAACAAACTGTGGGTGGGATTTTCAACAACACAAGAAACTAACCATAATGCCAATTCATGAGAAAGAACAATTTTGTTCTGAAAAGTAGATGTTTGTTTTGAAATGCTCTGTAACCTGCCGTCACTGCTGTCTAAATAGTTGAAAACATTTTTTTTAAACCATGTGACCTGGCTCTGCAAGGGTACACCCAATGGCATGTTTCCCAAGGTCGTACAGCTTCTGTGTGATCATGTAATTGTTTTTTTTTCAATCACATTGGAAGGTGCAAGGCCTTGCTCCTGATTGGCAGTACTTTTTTTTTTTTGGTTTCCGGAAGCATTTTGTTACTCACGACTGCATCAGGTAAGATGGCCAATGTGCCCCATAGTGGCAGTTATTCATATTATATTTTAAAAAAATAATAATTGCATCCTGCAGCCCTATGACACCCTATGAGCGTGACCACAACGCGCGTGTGTATGAGCGCGAGGCTCATCTGGACCTCTGAGAGAGCGTGGAGAGGCCTGTCTCTTCTCTACGGGAGGCGGCAGACCTAATCACTCCGTGCCAGCGAATAATAAAGCGCTTTATGAAACATGACGAATGGGCGAGCAGGCTGGCCTATGTGAAATACCAATGAGGAGCCTGCGTCAGGCTGGAAACCCAACACCTATATCAAGCGCCCGCGCTTGGACAGGCCTGCGGATGGGAAAAGGACAGGCTGTTGGCTGGGCACAATGGGGCTGTCTGCGACCGTCTCCGCCCGAGCCAAAGAGGTGTCCACGCCGTCGACCGGCGCTGTGTGTCCATTTGCGCGGCTACATTTCTGGGCCGCCGCCTCCAACTTCTGTAAAATGCCAACTTCCCCGCGTCTCCTGAACCCAGACCGCAGACTGACAGTCCTCCTACGCCGTGTCGCCGCTCCGTCTCCGTTCCCAAAGCCGACTGAGCCTGTGAGTCACTGTCCCGGTAAATCATATAGGCTGTCAATCACTGCCGCTGTCCGTCAATGGGTGAGTCAGCGCCGGCACTCGATAGCCGCGGTGATAAGAGACTGCCTCATTGAGAATTAGATCGGAGAGGGATAGAGGGAACCTGGCCACGGTGTCGACGCGTTGTTTTCCTGCTAACATTTACATTTATGCCAGGAGCCACCTGGACAGATGGATCCATAAAATGTAGGTCACGCCTTTGAAATGTATTAAGTAGCCTACGATGTCAATAACCTTCCACAAAATTAATTACATTTGAAATTTAAACATTAACTACGCCGTTACGAGTCCGAACAATTTTTGTCAACAAAATGTGTCTCAGGGTCATTAAGTGTGTTAGCATATTTACAAGTGTGGTTCATATCAATGTAGTATCAAACATGGCCACAATCAAGTACAGCGATGTGTTGTGCACCAAACTGGCTCCTGATATCTGTCCATAGCTGTTCACACTGAGTTGGGCGGTACATTAATCAGCCTGAGAGAGCGCTCGATTGAAGCATACTCTCATTTCACCACCTTCATCTCCGCCGGCAGGTAATCTGCAGGTCAGTACCCGCCGCAGGAAGAAAGGCTGGGATAAAAGCTTGCTTAGCTTACATGCTTGTTCGCTCGCTCGCGCGCTTTGAATCTATTTATTTATTTATTTATTTTTTTGCTACACCAAATAAATTGTGTTCCATTTCAAGCGGAGCATCGCTAATAATCTGGGATAAAGGTGAGAGGGCTTGCTGAGAGAAAGAGGAAGGGGAGGGATAGAGTGCTTTGTTGACGAGTGCGTCTGTGCGTGCGCGAGCGTTCCTCTGGGACTTCCTCCGCAGAGGACACAACTGGAGGAACTTTCCCAGCCTTTTATGTACTTTTAAGTGAAATGATCTTAAGAAAGCCTTTCGGTGAAATAAAAATAAAAAAGCGTGTTTCATCCCGCCTCGCGCTTCGAGCGGGGCACTTACTCACTTTGCCGGCCTCCTGCGATCCTCTGGACCGAGTCATCGGCGTTCCTGCGGGGCTCTCTTCCTGCTTAAGAGCATCGGCCTGGGAGCAGAGCATTGTGGGAAAGGCGGCCTGAAATCCCGTCCCCGTTCGCTCCAACCCGCCCGCGAACACGGAACGGCCGGCGTCCGGACCGACGGAACGCCGCCTCACCCCGTGGATAGTGGGCCCCCGTGCCGACCCGACCCAAACCTCCACAACAACAGCACTGGGAGCGATGATTTCATCAAGTGGAATTCAGTATTTCAGAGCTCTGTGGTTATGAACTCACTGGCAGTTTGGCTTGTGAACAGTTAGAGATATTTACTCATAATTAGTGCCAGCAAGCTCTGAAACAGAGATCCGCACGTCCTTGGAGCCCTTTCACTCTTCCTTCTTCGTCTTCCATCCCTCGCTTGATCTCAAAGCACTTCACGGTGAAGGACGGACGCTCAGAACAATCCGGTCCACCTCTCCAAAACTGAATGAGCTCCTTCAGGTAATGGATGTAGAAGCAAGTAAAATTAGTTTTTTTTTCATATACATTTGATATTCTCGTGAAAAAAAACGAAAGCAAAGCCTCACTCAACCAAGGTTACAGCATTCTTCTCTGTCCATTACACTTTAATCTAACCAGATGGAACTTCGGGTTCGGACAAAGGCTCAGACTTTCTATAATAGCATAGCATAACGTAGCATAATATAGGATAACATAACATAAATACGAAAACAGGCCATTCAGTGCAACAAGGCTTGGAATTTCTCTACCACCAAAGGTTACCCGGGGTAATTGTCGTTCAGCATGAAGACCAAGGATAAACCGAGGAGGAGAAGTAGGGACCTGGACCAGCGGTTTTCGTGAGGCCGGATCTGGCACCGCAACTCCTATCTTGCAGACCTGCCCTCCCACGCCCCGCTATTGGCTGAACTGGCGTCTGGGGTGCGGATAAAGGATGTCTCTGCTCGGCTCCGGCAGACAGCGTCCCGCTCAGAGCACCCAAACTCATTAGGCACACGCGGCGCTCCCTGCTTTACTGAGGGGCCCTCGGCCCAGCCGAACGTGCCTAATACCGCAAGAGAGGGCCGCCGTGACCAAGCAATCTGATTCAGACGCCACTGAGGACGGGAGGGGGGGGCGGTGAGGAGGGAGAGGGGTCGGAGGTGAAGGAGAGAGGAGAGTCTGGGAGAGGAGGATGCCTTCTGCCGGGCGCAGAGCAGGAAGGAGGGAAGGGGCGGGGGGAGAGTGGGAGATGGGACGCAGCCGATGTCTCCCTGGAGGGGGGGGAACGCATGTGGCACTGCGGACCGACGCAGGTCACCGCCTGGCAGGACCGAGCCCTCGGGCGGGCATGACGAGCTCGCCGAACTGCGGCATGCACTCCGTGACTCCACACCTACACCCAGTGAAGCTCACGACGGCAAGATGGATGACTGTTGACACAGCTACAGAAACACTCTTAAAAAACCTTGCCTCCCTGGCTCACTCTCTCTTCCCTGAACCGTTACGGAATTAGCACAACCAGGGGAAAGAAATAACGCACAAATACACACACACACACACACACACACACACACAAGCACACATAAACATGCTCAAACGCACACTCAGACACAGACGCAAGCAAGCGCGCACACACCCACATAGACGCAAGCACGCACGCACCCGCACACACACAAAAAAGCAAGTGATATTTTTTGCCTATAACATCTGAATGTAGGCAGGATGCAAAATGCAACATAATTAGGCTGCGTGTGTGCTGACAGGTGAGGTGTCAGTGCGTGCGCGGGTAACAGGGGTGTGTGTTTAAGAAGGTGGAAAGAGATGGAGAGGGAGGAGAGGAAGCTTGTGTGTGGGCTTGGCTCATTTCTCAGGCCATGACAATGGTACTTACCTGTGTGTAAAAATAAAACACCCACCACAGCAGTGCCGTGCTCATTAAGAGCTGTGTGCAAGAAACGCCTTGTTAATGAGAGACGTCAGAGGAGAAGGGCCAGACTGGTCAAAGCTGACAGGAAGGTGACAGTAACGCAAAAAACCACACAACTGTGGTATGCAGAAGAGCATCTCTGAACACACAACACATCAAACCTCTAAGAAGACTTAATAAAAAAATAAGTCTAATAATGTGCTCACTGAGTGTACATCAATTAATGCACGTTAACAACTGCACTAGTTATTTCCAATTCATGTACCCTTATTAGCCAATGAATACAAGGACCATACACACCTGAGAACGCAGTTAACGAAGGAGATGACATTTTTCAAAAATCCTTTGTTCCAAAATGTTCAGGTCACATCTCTCATCATCGGACCAAGACTAATCTTCCTTGGGATTTTAATGGCCAACAACACAGCGCATTCATCTTCACCAATCAGTGAGAAGCTCTTCGTACATAAGAGAAGTGAGCCTGCTGCTTCAGGAAAGGAAGTACAAACAAAATCAATCAGAAGCTAAATAAAACCATCACATCAAAACCTTAAAAACTTAAACACTTTAAGCACCAATGATGGAATATGTCATCTCACTCACACAAATCTCCATCTGCCTAATTGTCCCTGGTGCTCACTAAAGACAGAGAGACATAAAGCATATGGTAAGTTGCATTTCCCTGCAGTACTTTTGCGGGGGAAGAGCAGCACTAAAGGAACGGGACAGCAGCAGTGAAACCCGGTCTTCCAGGAGTGGCTTTTAGAAGTGACGGACACCTTCACCGCACTCACGGACAGAGGGACGGCACGCCAGGACCCGCCAGGAATGCCAATATCCGTCTGCCGCCCTGAAGAAACCAAACAAAAACTACTGGACTTGGGGGGTAGTTCACTGAGCAGCTGAAGGCCTGCCCACAGGGTGTGGTGTTTGAAATGGTAGACGACATAGCCGAGAGGCTATATGCAGAACGTTATCTCTCATCAGTATGGATGCTCACATCCTCATAGTTGTCGTTAAGAGTTCTTGGTGTGGACAGGCCTCAAAAACCCAGAACAGTTCTTGTTCATGTTTCGCATTTGGGAGGGTTCTCATTTTACTCAGTGCAGTTACCCAGCTAATGCAGTAACCCTGCTTTGTGAAAGAGGGCCTTGGTCATTTCATTCACAGGAATTTGTCATTCCGAAGAGGATCCAGGATCCCGCTTAACAGAGGGATCGGCTCTAGCCCTTCTGTGTGTGTGTGTGTGTGTGTATGCTTCCACCATCTCTGCTCTTCAAAGAGTTAAAAGGGGGCTGCAATGACATTCCCCGCTGTTTGCATGTATTAAATGGAGTAATGAATGTGATTGGGTTTCATGTCAGCCCTGCATCGCACGTTCAAAGCGTTTGCAGGTCTATTGTCAAATTAGCAAAATAGCAAGTGCGCGGCCCATATTTTAACGCTTCTAAATGATAACCTGACAGCCAGATTTCTGCAGTTCCAACCCACATATGGCACAAAACAGCATAAGTGTAATTACTGTCAAATTAGAGTCACAAAGACAGGGAAAAGTACAGTGTGTACTTATGAGACAAACAATATTGTAAGTGACATCAGAGCAGTGTTGGCCGTTATTGCTGCCTCATCCCCCTTAACTTAATTCACTCCACAACTATATACAGTGGGCTCCAGAATTATTGGCACCCCTGACTGGAAAAGCACAAAAAACGTAAAAAATAAAAATATAAATATCATTATTCAGATGAACTCAAAATGGCAATGTGAAATGTGAAAAATGTGAAACTGTACATGATTCATGTTTCAATGGAACCAACCAATATCAAACATTCACTTATTTCAACATTGTATTTCACCAAAATAAAGGTTCCATAATTATAGGCACTCCTTTATTACTTGGTGCATCTACCTCTGGCAAGCATAACAGCATGGAGTCTTTTACTGTAACGCTTGGCAGGATTAAGGAACACATTTGGAGGTATTTTGGACCATTCCTCTATCCAGATCCTTGCAAGATCCTTCACATTCTTGGATTTGCACTAACTACCCTCTTCAGTTCAGCCCACAGATTTTTGATTGGATTGAGGTCTGACGCCTGAGAAGGCCATTACAGAACACAGATTTTGTCGTCACAGAACCATTTCTGTGTGGATTTTGAGGTATGCTTTGGGTCAATGTCTTGCTGGAAAGTCCACCTACATTCAAGTCTCAGTCTTGTGGTAGAGGCATCCAGATGGTCAGGCTAAACTGCCTGATACCTGATGGAATCCATTACACCATTGATCTTAATCAGGGCCCCTGAAACATCGCTGAAACATCACTGACCCACCACCACATTTCACTGTGGGGACGAGACACTCTCCTTTTATGCATCTCTGCTTCAACGCCAAACATGCTGAAACTGTATCTGACCAAAACATTCCTTTCTGGTCTCATCTGACCACAGCACCTTCGTTCAATCAGAATTTAAATGACTAAATCTGAACGTTTCGGTCAGATATCCAGGAGAACATCAACACATGCTCACCAGAGAGACAGACAGACAAACAGACAGAAAGATAGACAGACAAACGTAACATTTTACTGTACGGAATTGACTTGCTGACTTTTTACATAAAAACTTGATCAAGGCTGTCTGAGATCAGAAGCAAGGAGCCAAACAAAGTCTGCAGAAGAACTGTTGCAAGTTCTCCAACCTGCTTGGAACAACCTCCCTGCTGATTGTCTTATAGAACTGCAGGATAACCTTGCCTATCTCAAAGAAGTGATGCAGTATTAACACCAAAGGGTGGTCACAAAAAATATTGATTCACCTTTTAACTAAATTACCAAAATGTAGTCTAAAATGCACAGTAAGTTTATTTAGGACCTTTCATTGAATTATTTTCTAAAGAATCCCATCTGTACAGAATGTTATACAGGTGCCTAAGACTTCTGCACAGTTCTGTAGGCTCTCTAATGAACGCTGCCAACACTCCTGCTAATCCGTCAGAGAGAGGGAAGGAAAACTGAATCAGGAAACGCTCTTCTGTTCACAGGAAATGCAAGGCACCTCCTTCCTGTACAGCTGCCGGGTGTGGGATTGGGAATGTGTGATGTGAAAGCTGTTTACTGGCAATAAAAACACGCCACACAACATATTCGTTTATATAACAAAGTGGTTATTATTTTGTTTGATATTCTATTACATACGCTACCAAGGAACAGTGTGCATAACCTTTATTTATTTTTTAAGTCATGGATAAAAATAAACTAAAAGATGTTACAAATATAAATTGTTTTTAAGACCACATAATGTAATTAATTGTAATTAAACAGGTAGGCAGGGCTATGGCTATTGAAACTATAGATCATGAAAATCACTTTCTTTCACACAAATAGATCGATTCATCTATTCCCTTGCACATACAAATCCGAAGCTATTACAGAGACCAGATATTTTGGCGGTACACAAAGTATGAACTGTTTGTGAGAATAAAAAAAAGCAGTTTGGTAAATTGGTTGTCATGGTGATGCTGCAACTGAAAAAACATGAATGATTGCTCGAAATCCATGTATGTCAAGTTAAAGTGCACTGTTTAAACATCTACATCAGGTTCAAATTACCACGGCACTTCAGAACTGAACCGGATCGATCTATACATGGCACATTACCACTTCACCTACCCCTGCCTCCTGAAAAAAGATGATCGTTCTCTTCTTTTACATACGTATTCACCATCGTGGTGGTTGGCGTGATTTTATTTTCATTAGAAGGAAACACCCAGCTACGTACATGACAAAAAACACATTAGCATTAGCCAGGGAGAGACAAGCTTTGCTTTAGCCATGAGTGAAACATGAGAGGCTCTAAAGACAAAGGCATGAATCAATCCACAGAGGCAGTCCCACCTCAAATACATGTCATACATATATTACTGTATATATTACAATATAAAATACACAAATCCAATGTGTGTAGGTAGTGGTTGCTTTACTTATCACACAAGGCAGTGTGATCCGGAAAAAGAAAGCGTAGAGTATTACTTTATTTATAATACCGTGAAACTGAATAGAAAGGTGGTATATTTATTCAATTGGATAATTTCTATATACTTGCCTTGTATTATAAGCAGTGATTCATGATAAGGAAAACAATCACATATGAATTACAGTACAGTTCCCAATTGTTTTATCTAATTAATGTCAAATCAGACTTAAAAAGCAAGTGATTATTTGTAAAAAATATATGACATAATTACAGGAATTAGTCTGGTCGAGATTAGTGAGACGTGAACTTTTCATGTGTTACTAATTTCATTTGTCTCTGAGGGGCAATTAGTATTTCATCATCCTTTTCAGTAAAATAATAAATATATAAGTTTCATTAGTTTCATTATTTCAGGTTTGTGATATTATAAATATATAAGTTGGCACATTGAACTAAACTGATATGAAGGGGGGGAAAAAAACTGCATCTTAAATTGAAAGGGCACATTCCCCACTCTCGGAATAACAAGTAGCACTTGCATCTACTGTCTACCATACTAGAAAGAGACTAGAAGACCTTCATGGATCGGCTTTTCGGAGAGATTCTACAAACAGAACTTCTAAAAACAGTGTTGTGGAGAAGAAACTGCCAGACTAGAGACCAGCAGGTGGTTGCACAATAGAAGGAGGCATTGAATACTGTGATATGACATGTCCTCACCATAGAACAAGTTGTCTCATTTATAGCAGAGTTGAAAACATACGTTCTAACTTTTAAAACGTATTCTTTACTGTATTCTGCTGAGGGCTGTTGAACCCAGTGGTGCCCTCACGTATAAACGGAATTCATTTATCTGATTCCCACACGGCGAAGCTTTGCAGAGCTGAAACGGGCATTTCGGAGACGACTGAATAAACTTTAGATGAAATCAGGCTAAAGACGCTCGTCCTGTCTGTGGGGCAAAATGGGGGAACCTGGTACAGCACCACAACGCTGGCACCTCTCTAAACTGCCCCGTTAGTGTTCTCCCCCTTCAGGAACAACAGTTGTTCCTATTTGCGAAGCCTCCGCTTTGATTACTGCGAGGACTTGATTTATAAGTAGTTGCCTGTGGCGTTATGGTAATTCTGAAAACGGTCATGTGATGGGAGCTGATTGCTGGCACCCAGAGGAAGGAGCGGAGCGGGGTGGGGTGGGGTGGGGTGGTGCGGTGGGGGAGTGTTTACTCGGGGTGAGGTTTCTCACACAGACAGCCTGCATGCTGTCTCTGTCCACCAGCGTTCTCCCTCACCCTGCGTGCTCAGCTCCGCACACTGCTCTGACACGGACAGCACACGGACGCCCCGGGCGGGGAGAGCGAAACAGAGGATCCGCTCTCAAATACACCCACGGGACAGAGGATACGCTCTCAAATACACCCACGGGACAGAGGATCCGCTCTCAAATACACCCACGGGACAGAGGATGCACACTCAGAAACACCCACGGACGCAGCGTTTCGAGAGGTCCCTGACTGCAGTGTGTGCCCCGTGGCCGCACTCCTCCTCTCCTCCCTGCGGAACGAGAGAGAGAGCGAGAGGGCGATCGCTCCCGCACCGTGTTCGCGCGCGTTCATTTCCTATTTTAAATATCCAGAGATTTATTTTAAGTGAAACGGGACACCTTATCTCAGAGAAAGCAGAGAGTCTGGGAGGTTATGCGGTGTTTAGTAAAGCTATCCTCATATCCCTGTAACAGAGCCAGGAAGCGGCTCCAACCGACAACAGAGGGGAAAAAAAAGGAAAAAGCCACCCCAACGCGTGGAGGAAAAAAGCTCTGCGCTAGCTCCGGAAAAACCTGCCTCTGCTCCGCATCCAAGCAATCCAAAAAGCCAGTGGATCTCAAAATGTCACCAGTCAATAAAATAAAAACCTGTGAACTTCTCTAAATCAGCCTCTGTATTAACGGACGTCGTGCAATGCAGAAGCCGTTGTTGAAGCTTAACCCATTTTCCGCGGTCTGAATCGGCTCATTATTCCACACACCCTGTGTAAAAAAAAAAACAACGGCGTGTCGGTCCGGGTGTGATTTCATGCGAGTCATTTCACACGCGTACCTATATACGTATATAGGTACATATACATACACAAACCCGCACATACATACCGTGTTTAATTATTCATGTATGTGCGCGTGCTGCTCACATAAGCCCTGTCAATCACTCTACTGTAGGTACCGAAAGACTGCGTGAGAGAGCGGGTCTCTTCTGAGGCACACAGTGCTTATATACAGAGTTAATTTACAGAGGTAATTTACAAGTTGCATTTTAAATGTTAATACATACGTAAGATATGTACTGGGGCTTATATTTCACTCCACGCAGTTCGGGAAATAAAATCACCGCCGTGGGCAAGCTCTCAGACTTGGTGGAAACGTAAGCCTGAGGATTCTGAGATGTTGGATTCATCACACGGTATTCAGAGAAGGCCTACGCGTGGAAAGGGCCCTGCTTAACCAGCGTGGATGGCAGAACGGTGTTGCAGACGGGCGCGGAACCCAGCTCCGTCTCCTCTGCCAGATGCCTTCAAAGAAAACTGGCCAGAACTAACGTAGACCGTGTGATTTTCCTTTGATTCGTTTTTTTGTGTGAAGATTTCACTCGTCAGTCAGTCAGCGTTGGGTTGGGTTGGGTTGGCTCATTCAGAATCAATGCCACTCTGGTTTTTACCAGACAAGCCATAACAGGAAAGCTCTGGATTAAAAAATACATATAAAAGCAGAAACTGGAGGGAAAAAAACAAACCAGACTAAAAAAATGCTAGCTAATTAAATATGTCCTTAATAAAACCACAGAGAAGAGGAATAAATATGTAAGGCTTATCATGGATGCCATTTGATGCTCTGATTTAGTGTGGGCATGTGAGTGTGTATACTGTATCTGTGTGTATGGCAGGTGTGTATATTTGTGTGGACCGAGTGTGTACACACACATTGAGTGTGTGTAGACGTGTGTGTATGTGTATGTGTGTCTCTTTATCATATATGTGTGTGTATGCGTGTGCATGTGTGTATATATGTGTGTATGTGTGTGTATGTAAGCGTGTTTGTATGGGCGTGTGTGTGTGGGTTTGTGCATGTGTGCGTATATGAGTGTTTACATGTATGTGTGTATGTATACTTGTGGGTGTGTGTATGTGAGTGTATGTGCGTGTGTGTATATATATGTGTATGTGTGTGTGTGTATGTGTGCGTGTATGTGTGTGTGTGTGTGTGTGTGTGTGTTCTTCCTCTCCCCCAGAGGAAAGCTCTGTGCAGGTATGCAGGTCTTGGCTTTTTTGGCAGTCCCTCCCAGAGTGCGCCCACGGGCGGGCCCTTCCTGTCATGTGACTCTCTCCACTTCCTGTCCAGCACGTCTTTGGCACTTTCCGTAACCCGTGAGGCGCGGGGGGCTGGCAGGGGGCTGGCGGGGGGGGTTGTGGGGGTCTCAGATCACCGGGCCATGGGGGCGGCAGTGTGACGTGAGCGGGACCTCTCCAGACCTGCACGCCGGTTATCTGGGGGAGCACAAAAAACAGATCAGAACATCATCACTGCAGGACAAAAAAAGGATACGCACTTCAACTGGGCATGCCTTAACACAATGCAAGCACACAGCAAAACAAAAAACAGAAAAAACCTTTGAAAATCATTTTTAAAAGTGCACCAGGGGAGGGAGGAGGAAGTGGAATGAATCCTGGAGTTTGGGTGGGAGGCCTCGGTGTCATGGCAACGCCTCAAGACTGGCTCTCCTGGGCAGCGCTAGAGATGGAGGTCTCCTCCGTCGACGCTGTTTATCGGCGTGTGCACAGGGCAGCCCGGAGCCTGGCAGCGCGGCGCTAACCGACCGGGCTCCCAGAGACCAGGAGACGCGGGACGGGGAGCGGGGGGCGTGACTGCTCACGGGGCACCGGACTGGAGGTCAGAGGTCCAACACCTCAGACCAGCGACAACGTCTGCCATTCTCGCAGTGCGGGACAGAGGTAACGGACGGGCTTCATGTCCGCTGCGGTCCGCCTGACCGCGTCTTCGCTCCGACTCAACCTAGCCGCAAAACACGGGCCCGGACTCCCACTGGCAGTCCCCACGTCTACAGCAAGCGGTAATGAGAACCAGGAACCAGGGGCAGACCGTTCTACTACACAGCTGCTCACAACTGCATGCCCACCGCTGCAGAAGTCCTGCAAACTGCACAGGTACACCCACAGCTACACTGGTAATGGGCTCATTAGCAGCCAGGGACTGGAGCCATTTCAGGGTGTGCTGCAGTCTACCACACTTCAGTCTGCATTCATGACAAGGTAATGGGTTGGGATTGACTAGCCGTTTGCTGGAAGAATTCAACAATCAACAAACAGAACTTTCTGAGGGAGAGACGGATGGAGAGAGAGCGAGGGAAAGAGAGAGAGACAGAGAGTGAGGGAGAGAGAGAGGGATAGACAGAGAGAGACAGAGGGAGGGGAAGAGAAGGAGAGACAGAGAGAGACAGAGGGGGGGGAAGAGAGAGAGGGATAGATGCAGAGAGAGGGGGAGGGAGAAAGACAGAGAGGTGAAGAGAGAGAAGGAGAGAGGGGAAAAGAGAGAGGGAGAGACACAGAGAGAGAGGAGGGAGATAGAAAGAGAAAGGGAGAGAGAGAGGTAAAGAGAGAGAAGGAGAGAGAGGGGAAAAGAGAGGGAGAGACAGAGAGAGACAGAGAGGTAAAGAGAGAGGGGAAGAGAGAGAGGGAGAGACAGAGAGGGGAGGGAAAGAGAGAGAGAGGGAGAGAAGGAGGATAGCACACTGCAGTGATCTCCCGCCGTGATGGCGAAGGTTCAGTCTTCCAGCATGACCTTTGAACCGCGTGCGTTGGGCTTCCCTTCACAGGATCTGGAGGAAAGTGGTGGAGTGACTTTCAGTGAGTGCAGGGCTTTCATCTGCACCCATTTCACAGCAATCCGAGGCCTCCCTTAGCCGCCTGAGGGGCCACGCTCTCCACACTAATGAAACGTCGAATACAAACTAGCCAGAACCATAACAAAAGAACAGCCTCCAAAATTCAGCAGCCGTATTTTTCTGGCATCCATTTGCAAATTCCCAAAAAGATGACCTCATTTCTTCAGCTTGCATATTCCCCTCACCCTTACATCCGCGAGACCGATAAACATTCAAAGAACCTCTTGGACAATGCAGCCGTGCAGCGTTTAAGATACTGTAAGGTCAGAAGCGCTGTTTCTATTAAAACGCGTGGGCGATGGAGACAGAAGACGGAAGATTTAACAGGGAAGAGGGACTGGAATGAAGAATGGTGCTGTGGGGGAGGTTAAGAGAAGTACAGGGACAAATCTGGGGCCTTTTCACATTTCTTTCTCAACAACAGTTGTTTTTATCTCGAAGGATTACACTTTCTCTGTTGAAAAGGTATCGAAGAGGCTGAATTAAGTCCTTGAATCTCATTGTCAGGTAACTACCATATGTCATTCTTAAACTTTGTATTGATACAGGTAGGGCCTTCAATCGTTGCAGTGGCAATGGTGAGACATTTGTTGAGAGTTTTACTGTATGGGGTAATCGTCAATAGACAGTAAAATTATAAATAGCTATATCAGCTCAACAGACCTCATATGACCCCCGCAAAGTCCAATGTGGGTTAAACGGTAATGTCTCATATAATATCTCTGGAGAGACAGATGGGAGGAAATGGCCTCTGATCCTCTTGCTAAGTTGACATGAAGATTTTTCCTGAAGTCAGTCTATCAGAATAATTGAGCCAAATGGCAGCTATTTCTATTGTAGGAGAAATATCACAGTTCTTCTATTCAGGAATAAAAAGAGACAACAAAGAATAAGACAACAACAAAAAAGTCTGGGCACTGATCACAGATATGTCTGCTGTCATGGGTTTGATGGCTTTTTTTTATTTTACCTGCTTCTCCCTGAGGCTGCATCTTTAAGGATGTCAGAAACACGGAAACGCAGGAGAGAGGGAAGAACAAGAGGAAAACATTCCCGCTAACTGTAGGGAGATGTCGGCACTCCGAAACTTAATTAAACGCTAACGACTGCCATTGTTTTTTCAACTCTTCAGCTGTCAAGGGGGACCAAGTCAAAGTGACATCAGGTTTATTCCAAAGGTCTCTTGTAATGAGTCACACTGTTTTGGGGGGGAAGTTGGGGGTTCAGCTCCTCACTGTCAATGCCGAGATGCCTTGAGGCTCGGTGTATTAAACAGATACATTATTGTGCGGCCTGTTCCAGAACTTGAGCTACAAGATGGAAGCGTTCCAGTCAAATTCAGCTTCATGCTGCGTTTGAGAGAAAAGACTGGATGTCCCTTGTGTGTTCTCTGTTTGAGATTAAAAGCTGTAATAAGTTTCATACTACTCTCATAGTTTTGTAATTGCTAGGAATTACATCATCAGTTGCTAACAGCCCCCCCATAGAGCTTGGTTTACAATATGAATGGCAGACATGAATCCAACAGACTGTTTCGCTTCTTTTAAGGATCAAAGAAAGCAACGTCGTGCCATTATCTCACAAAGAGAATAAGTGGTGGTAAAGTGATTAAATATGTCTAATATCCGTCTGTTAACTCAGAGCTTTCCTGACACTTTCATCATGTGAATCGTCACAGTGTGTGCCACCACTCAAGAGCAGGAGCAAGTGGAGTAGTTTCCATTTGAGTTTCTCCCTCTCCATTTCAGATGGAAATAAATGCTTGCAATTCTTTCTGTTTTATTGGGACCGAGATCTAAATGGAATTGAGAATGTCGCCTCCTAGCAATGCAACCTTGGTATGATCCATCAGCAAATCACAGAACACTTAAAATGCCATCACAAGACTGCAGAAACAAGCTGCCCACACAGGCACACACAGAAACACGGAAATGGATACACACACAAACACACACACACACATAAACACAAACATACAAACACACACACATACATAAACACACACACACACACGAACAGGCACACAAAAATGGGTAGACACACGAACACACACACATACACAAACACAAACATACAAACACATACACATACACATACATAAACACACACACACACGTACAGGCACACAAAAATGGGTAGACACACAAACACACACAAACACATATGTAAACACACACACACACACACACACACACACACACGTACAGGCACAAACACGCGCACGCTCGCTCACTCTTAAAAAGATCCCCCCGCCCTCACTCCCCCGGAGACAAAATGCAATAAAAGTGATTAAATCTTGCTGCACGGCATGTCAACACATTGTGTTTACCCCGGACTCCGAGAGCACTGCAGCGGCCGATATCTCCGGCCCCATCTCCAGCCCCGGCCTGCCAGCCACACGGCAGCACAGTAATGGAGAGCCGGAGTCAGAAACAACATATATAAATGGGGCGGGGAGAGGAGAAAGGCCATTTCTCTGCCTCTAAGTTATGGCACCGGGAGAGCAAAAACTACAGTTACACAAAACAGGGCCTTCTTGCAAAGGTGAGAGCAATAGCCTTTTGGGGAGGGGGTGGGGTTATCGAAGTGGAAGGTAACTTCAGCCCCGTGTGGGGCAGAGACGGAGAGGGAGGGAGGGAGGGAGGGAGAGAGGGAGAGAGAGAGAGAGAGAGAGAGAGAGAGAGAGAGAGAGAGAGAGGTAGTCATAACGGTCGGAAAGTGTAAGCTCCAGGACCGTTACACATGGACAGCTGGGATTTATAACCGCTGGGTGAAATGTGTGCCTCAATGGCAGAAGTGGATTGTGGGAAATAAATAAAACACCTGTTATTCACCCTGAGTAATGTGTTCTTTCACACCTGGGTAAAAGGTACACAATAAAGTGAAAGATATAGAAATTGTGTGTGGCACTGCTTATTCTATTCGGCAATACTAACATCTGCAGACTAAACTGAAAAAGGTTTCCTAAACTACCAATTACTACATTTATAATGTACATAAAACATTTCTGAATAGTAATAATTACTAATTACATACATGCTAGTAATTAAATAAATTTTATTTGTATGTATCGTATTCTTCCCGTGAATATGTCCCTATTCGACACAGGGTAAAGAGTATATAAAGTATGTTGCGTAGCAGGTATACTGATCGCAGCACACACAAAAGACTTAGGATTAAAATGGATAGAGTAAACTGTGAGGTAGAAGGAGGTAAAAAGTGAGTAAGATTTAAGGGTCTTTTAAGAGAGAGAGATGTGTGATGACCGCAGAAGCAAAGGAAACAGGCCTGGGTAAACACAAGGCACAAATATTTGGTTCCAAAATTTGTGGGGAAAAAAAATCAGGAAGGAAGGGACGAAGGAAAGGCCACGTAAAACCTCCTCCATTAAAGCCCGTTTCAACCCAGCGCCGACAGGCTCGGAGAACCCCAACCAGCCCTGTGCTAGCCAGCGCGTTCTCCCGACAGCCGGCCAGGCGAAACAATCACGGACGACGCAAACGGCCGCAAATCACCGCGCGGCTGACGGCAACGGAGCGCGGGTTATCTAACGCGCGTCTCTGTTCTCCTGACATCCGCGCCGCGCCGTTTCCGTCGAAGCAGGTCACTGCGTGCCGCCCGGCCGCGCGCTGACCCAGTTAGCCGACGCTACCGCTCTCTCCTGGCCCTACCTAGGGGACGGCATTAAAGTTTCAGAGCCCGTATTTAAGAGCGCGCCTTTAAAAGCCGCCATTTTAGCAGATTTAGCCGCGGCCGGGCGAGCCCCCTCCACCTCCGCGGTCCTGCGGAGGAGCCCCGCCGCGCCTCCGTCCGTCTGAAAGGGCCGGGGCGGAGAGCGACGTCCCCTGGCACCTCCCCGACACAGCCCCGACTCTCTCCACGTCCATAAACAAATGCTTATTTTTAGAGGGGAGAAAAGCACCGCCTCGTCTTGGCAGGCGCGCCTGCGTTCCGTTACCGCGGCGAGTCCCCCGTCCGGGCCTTCCGGAACAATCTTCCCCGGGCGCCGGGGTGGCGCCTCGCCCCGCCGCGACGCGAGTTTAATTATAAATAACGAGCGTGCCGGGGCGCTGGACCGTCCCGCCGTCTCTCAAACCGCCTTCGAGTCGGGGATTACATTTTTAGGAAGAGAATGGCAGACTTAAATACGCATTCCGGCGTTTTCTGCCATAACCGATGGAGGGGAGGCAACAACAAAGCTTGGGAAAAGCGCGGGGATACATACTGAGCAGTGGCACACAAAAAAAGGGAAGATTTTGTGATCGATCGTAGCCAAGGGCAACGCTACAGATCTCTCAAAGACATGATCACCTTCTCAGAGCTGAGCAGTGGGCCATGTAATGGGAGTGCACTTCAACAGAGAACCCAGAGCACAAATAAATACTTTATATCTCCCTTTAAAAAAGCAAAAAAATTCCAAGAAAGAAGGAACTGAAAGAGGCGCCTCTTCTCGTCTGAAAGCAGATGCAACGCCGGCTCTGGGCCTCTGAGTCCGGTGGGCGAGCTGCAGTGTTTGTGCAGCGCCGTTGGGCCGGGGCGAGATGGAGGCTCATTACTGCCTGACCCCGTGGAGGAGGGGAGCGCTGAAGACAGTGACTCCGCGGAGCGGACGGGACTGGGAGCCGGCAGCGGAGGAAGCCCCCGGGAGCTCCCCTCCGATCCCCCGAGGATGACTGTAGCTCCCCCTCGCAGGGCCTCAACATGGAGGAGCGCCGGGAGACACCTGGAGGTATCTGGACACGGACAGACACGGCCTTCAAACACCACACCCACCTCGGACTCGTCTAAAAGCCCTCAGAGTGGCCTCAGCCCTCCTGAGAGGTCTCTAGAACACAGGGAAAGGCAGGCTGGGGACCTACTGCACTCCAGACCCACATCGAGTTAAAGAGTGGCTTGTCAAGCAAAATGGTTCTTTGTGTGGGAGTTTTCACAGTCCACACCGATGACAGGGGGTTCCATAAAGAACTGAAATGGGTTTCCAAATGGAATGAAGTCAAAGAACCCTTTCAGAACCCTTTTTTCTGCTCAGATTCTCAATGGACAGGTGATAGCAGTGAGACATATCTGACCGCTGCCTCTGTTTACTAAACCACTTCCTTGTGTCTCACGGCTTAGGTTTTAATTTCCTCACTCCAATGATTAATCAAGTTCGACATCACAACGTATTATTATTGTATAAGTATAAGTATTATATTATTATTATTTTCAAGAAGGAAATGTTTAGTCACATCCAGTCTTCAAACCCATTTACTGTACGTCTTCAAGACAGAAAAAAAAAAAAAAAAGATAGTTGCTGGATTAAGGGTGGACCTCCCTGAGCCTTTTATTTTTCATTTCAGCTCAGAAGACTGACGCACATTTTTTTTTAAACAAAGCACAAGGTAAAAGCTCCATTCTGCTTACTGTACGTTTGAATTTCCACCTTCAATACCAAAACATGATAGGCTAGAAAATATGGGTCACGTTCCAAAACGGCGGGTGGAACTATCCCTGCGAAGCGCAGTGCTTTCACCCGGCTAACGGAGGAGCGCTAGCAGCCCGACACCGAGGCTAACCAGCTCGGCCTCGTTTACCCACAGCCGTTAGCACGCGCTAGGAGAATCGCTAACGGCAAAGTGGCTCTAATTACACGCATGACGGGGGGATGCGTGAGCCTTCCCCGCCGTAATTACTGCAGACACTCCGCTCTGCGCTCACCTGCCTGAGTGGGGCTGATCAGGCCCGAATCGCCCCGGCAGCCAAAGGAAAACCTGGCGGGCCGCGGGACCTTGATTGACGGTGGAATAAGCGGGCGGCGAGATGGTTAGACAAATGGATGCTAAGATATAGATTGACAGACAGATGGGCGTGTAAATGGATGGTTTGGCAGCGTGATAAGGTAAATAGACTGATGGATCACCAAACAAATAGTGGAAGAAAACGCCTGGTGCGGACACAAAACCCCCAGAACGGTAGGATGGCAGATGCAGAAGATAAATATAAACGGATCGCGGGCGATAGAGTGAGATCGATAGAACAGACAACACCTTCTTTTATTTCATTCATTCTTTTTTTTCTTTTTTTTTTTTGGGAGATTGAGATCTAATTTCCTTCTTCTTTTTTTTTTTTCCTCTCCCTTACAAATGATTTCCGAGGAAGACCCGTCTGATTGCGGCGGAAGGTTCCGGAAGGAAAGCAGCGGGTGGGTGTGTTTGTGGGTGCGCCGAGGGTGCGGAGGAAGCAGCCCTAGAAATCGCATCCTGTGGAGAGGCCGGGGGACCCGTCCGCGAGGAGACCGCGGCGTGCGTGCGCTTGGCGTGTCGCGTGCGCTTGGCGTGTCGCGTGACAGAAGTGGGGCGCTCCGTGATGCATGTGCGGGGTCAGGCCAGGTGAAACCGCTTCGGGAGGCCTGGGCTGAACACGGGAGCCCCTGGAACACTCTCATTAGGGCTGGATTTTTTCTCTATTTTTTTCTGTTTGGCGACGTTGTCATAAAACACGGTGACAGGAGTGTTTAAATCCTTTTTGTCAGGCGGGACGGATACTCTTTAGTGTCCATACAGGGTCCCGGTAACCCGCTCCACCACAGACCCCACACCCAGGGGCATATGTCTGACATATGGGTGAGCATCACGTGTAGAACGCAAAGGGGTGTCCATACATTTTAACATCAACTGATTTTGAAATATATTTTTGTATCAACACAAATGATACACAATGTAACTTTGCCAACATTCATCGAATGTTTTTCCTGAATTAGGCCGAAGTTAGTGTCTATGTTTGGGTACTCAGTTGCGGCCTGTAGCCTAGCAGCTAAGGTACATGATTGGGTTGGTAGTTCAAGCCCCAGTGTAGCCAAGGTGGGCTCTTGAGCAAGGCCTGTTGCCCAGCATTGCTCCAGGGAGAATTGTACCCTAGTCTAATCACCTGTCGGTTGCTTTGGATAAAAGTGTCAGCTAAATAACACATTATTATTTATATCACTTGGGGAGGGTTGCTCATACGGGCGCGGTATAGCAGCTAACTCCGCTTCTGCCCACATCCTTTACACTCTGACAGGAAGCAGGGCCTTCCGGCGAAATGCCACCGCTCTGCACACCTCCAAAACTCCCCGAGCTCCACGCCACCACAAAGACCTGCGGAAAGTCCCCCGGCTAACAGCCACCTGCGGTATCACTCCAGAAATGAGAGAGGGAGGCGATGACACATCAGCAGGTTTCTGAAATGTGAAAGTTTAAATCTCAGGAAGAGCAGTGTAAGCCAACTGAAAGCAACCCAGCTATATGCTACATGCGAAAAGGTAGGTGTATTTACCACAAACGAACAAGTCCTGCCAGTGCGTCTGACTGTTGACAGTTTGCAGAAGCGCAAAATCTCAACTGCCACTGGCTGGGAGCCTTCTCTGTCTTGCGAACAGTCCTTGGTGTACATTTAATATTTACTCAATGTTCAAACTCGTGTTTGTGCCAAACGTCTTTATACACAAAGGATTAATAACAATAAAACTATGGGCAACTAATGACCCTGCGTGAAAAACTGAAAACAGCAATCAACTCATAGCCAGTTAAATAGAGCCAGCGCAACCATTA